>NW_026047143.1:3926268-4156879 GCF_023864275.1 Schistocerca cancellata | reverse complement strand
TAGATAAATAAAAAAAAAAACAACCGTTCTCGTGCCATCACCCAAGTTAAGCAACAACGTTAGTATTCGGATCGGCGACTGCCTGGGACCTCTGGCTGTCTTCATATTTTGCTTTCTTGTCGCCAGCCCTGCCAGCCGTCTCTTCACGCTACCTTTCCGATGCGACAAAGATGTTTCCACAATGACTTAAATCTGTTGTAATAAACAAAAGATACGATATTAGGGAACTCAGTTTGAAGAAGCGTGTGCCAAGGAAGATTTCCAAAGTGTCTCTGGAAATAACAAAACAGTATTAAGCGGCAGAAATGTTCCGAAATACGTCCGGGCTTATTGTTTTGTAGCAGTGTACACGTGCAAATTTGTAAACAAAAATTCTGTGTCTTCTGTCCTTGGTTTCGCACCTTTCCATGGCACGGCACAGCGCTGCTCTAGTAGCTCCGAACGGCCGCCCACGGCGTCTCGGACACGCCGGTCAGGCCCGCGCCCGTCTCGCAGATGTTTCTCGTGCTTGTGCTGTCATATGGGCCGCGACCCGAGCGGCAGCGAGCGGCAGTCGAGCAAAGTCGGGACAAGTCGGGACGGGAGGGGGGACAGGCGCGAATGCAAATGCACCGCGCAAATTACGCATAAATCTGGAAGCGCGGCGTGTGTCAGGCAGGTGAGAAAGCTTCCGTCGGTCCAGCAGGACACTGCAACACCCCGCGCAGTCCCCCCGCCGCCCGGCCGCGCGCAAGCCCTGCGCCGGATAACAGGAACAAGGCGGGTGTCGGAGGCCGCACGCACCAAACGAATGACAGGCGGTGCATCGAGCAGCTGTGTTGTGCGTCTCACCTACGTTCGGCAGTCGCCTATGAGACGCCGAGGCGAGCGCGCACTCCGCGCCACCTTCGAGGTGGAAAGACGCGCTTTGCGTCAAATGTGCCACGGAAAGCGGCGATTGCGTGTGTTGGAGAAGAGGCGAATGCTTCCTCCGTGGTGCGGCTACAGTATAAGGACGCCAACGGCCATACCATGTTGACTACACCGGTTCTCGTCCGATCACCGAAGTTAAGCAACATCGGGCGCGGTTAGTACTTGGATGGGTGACCGCCTGGGAACACCGCGTGCTGTTGGCTCTTTCTCATTTTTACGTCGCTACACCTGCCAGGCCTCTTTTCATAATAACTTTCAGGTGTCGACAAAGATGCTTCCACAAGCATTTTAAAGTACTGTATTAAACGTAAGATACGAAATTACGGTAATGAACTCGGTTTGAGTAAGAATGCGCGAAGGAAGAGTGCTAGGAACTCGTTGAAAATGACAAAACACTACCAATCGACAGATGTGTTCTTGAAATGCGCCAGAGCCTACTGTTACGCAGCAGTGCTAAATTCCGAAAAGTAACTAAATAAATAAATAAATAAAAAAAAAACAACCGTTCTCGTGCCATCACCCAAGTTAAGCAACAACGTTAGTATTCGGATCGGCGACTGCCTGGGACCTCTGGCTGTCTTCATATTTTGCTTTCTTGTCGCCAGCCCTGCCAGCCGTCTCTTCACGCTACCTTTCCGATGCGACAAAGATGTTTCCACAATGACTTAAATCTGTTGTAATAAACAAAAGATACGATATTAGGGAACTCAGTTTGAAGAAGCGTGTGCCAAGGAAGATTTCCAAAGTGTCTCTGGAAATAACAAAACAGTATTAAGCGGCAGAAATGTTCCGAAATACGTCCGGGCTTATTGTTTTGTAGCAGTGTACACGTGCAAATTTGTAAACAAAAATTCTGTGTCTTCTGTCCTTGGTTTCGCACCTTTCCATGGCACGGCACAGCGCTGCTCTAGTAGCTCCGAACGGCCGCCCACGGCGTCTCGGACACGCCGGTCAGGCCCGCGCCCGTCTCGCAGATGTTTCTCGTGCTTGTGCTGTCATATGGGCCGCGACCCGAGCGGCAGCGAGCGGCAGTCGAGCAAAGTCGGGACAAGTCGGGACGGGAGGGGGGGACAGGCGCGAATGCAAATGCACCGCGCAAATTACGCATAAATCTGGAAGCGCGGCGTGTGTCAGGCAGGTGAGAAAGCTTCCGTCGGTCCAGCAGGACACTGCAACACCCCGCGCAGTCCCCCGCCGCCCGGCCGCGCGCAAGCCCTGCGCCGGATAACAGGAACAAGGCGGGTGTCGGAGGCCGCACGCACCAAACGAATGACAGGCGGTGCATCGAGCAGCTGTGTTGTGCGTCTCACCTACGTTCGGCAGTCGCCTATGAGACGCCGAGGCGAGCGCGCACTCCGCGCCACCTTCGAGGTGGAAAGACGCGCTTTGCGTCAAATGTGCCACGGAAAGCGGCGATTGCGTGTGTTGGGAGAAGAGGCGAATGCTTCCTCCGTGGTGCGGCTACAGTATAAGGACGCCAACGGCCATACCATGTTGACTACACCGGTTCTCGTCCGATCACCGAAGTTAAGCAACATCGGGCGCGGTTAGTACTTGGATGGGTGACCGCCTGGGAACACCGCGTGCTGTTGGCTCTTTCTCATTTTTACGTCGCTACACCTGCCAGGCCTCTTTTCATAATAACTTTCAGGTGTCGACAAAGATGCTTCCACAAGCATTTTAAAGTACTGTATTAAACGTAAGATACGAAATTACGGTAATGAACTCGGTTTGAGTAAGAATGCGCGAAGGAAGAGTGCTAGGAACTCGTTGAAAATGACAAAACACTACCAATCGACAGATGTGTTCTTGAAATGCGCCAGAGCCTACTGTTACGCAGCAGTGCTAAATTCCGAAAAGTAACTAAATAAATAAATAAATAAAAAAAAACAACCGTTCTCGTGCCATCACCCAAGTTAAGCAACAACGTTAGTATTCGGATCGGCGACTGCCTGGGACCTCTGGCTGTCTTCATATTTTGCTTTCTTGTCGCCAGCCCTGCCAGCCGTCTCTTCACGCTACCTTTCCGATGCGACAAAGATGTTTCCACAATGACTTAAATCTGTTGTAATAAACAAAAGATACGATATTAGGGAACTCAGTTTGAAGAAGCGTGTGCCAAGGAAGATTTCCAAAGTGTCTCTGGAAATAACAAAACAGTATTAAGCGGCAGAAATGTTCCGAAATACGTCCGGGCTTATTGTTTTGTAGCAGTGTACACGTGCAAATTTGTAAACAAAAATTCTGTGTCTTCTGTCCTTGGTTTCGCACCTTTCCATGGCACGGCACAGCGCTGCTCTAGTAGCTCCGAACGGCCGCCCACGGCGTCTCGGACACGCCGGTCAGGCCCGCGCCCGTCTCGCAGATGTTTCTCGTGCTTGTGCTGTCATATGGGCCGCGACCCGAGCGGCAGCGAGCGGCAGTCGAGCAAAGTCGGGACAAGTCGGGACGGGAGGGGGGACAGGCGCGAATGCAAATGCACCGCGCAAATTACGCATAAATCTGGAAGCGCGGCGTGTGTCAGGCAGGTGAGAAAGCTTCCGTCGGTCCAGCAGGACACTGCAACACCCCGCGCAGTCCCCCCGCCGCCCGGCCGCGCGCAAGCCCTGCGCCGGATAACAGGAACAAGGCGGGTGTCGGAGGCCGCACGCACCAAACGAATGACAGGCGGTGCATCGAGCAGCTGTGTTGTGCGTCTCACCTACGTTCGGCAGTCGCCTATGAGACGCCGAGGCGAGCGCGCACTCCGCGCCACCTTCGAGGTGGAAAGACGCGCTTTGCGTCAAATGTGCCACGGAAAGCGGCGATTGCGTGTGTTGGGAGAAGAGGCGAATGCTTCCTCCGTGGTGCGGCTACAGTATAAGGACGCCAACGGCCATACCATGTTGACTACACCGGTTCTCGTCCGATCACCGAAGTTAAGCAACATCGGGCGCGGTTAGTACTTGGATGGGTGACCGCCTGGGAACACCGCGTGCTGTTGGCTCTTTCTCATTTTTACGTCGCTACACCTGCCAGGCCTCTTTTCATAATAACTTTCAGGTGTCGACAAAGATGCTTCCACAAGCATTTTAAAGTACTGTATTAAACGTAAGATACGAAATTACGGTAATGAACTCGGTTTGAGTAAGAATGCGCGAAGGAAGAGTGCTAGGAACTCGTTGAAAATGACAAAACACTACCAATCGACAGATGTGTTCTTGAAATGCGCCAGAGCCTACTGTTACGCAGCAGTGCTAAATTCCGAAAAGTAACTAAATAAATAAATAAATAAAAAAAAACAACCGTTCTCGTGCCATCACCCAAGTTAAGCAACAACGTTAGTATTCGGATCGGCGACTGCCTGGGACCTCTGGCTGTCTTCATATTTTGCTTTCTTGTCGCCAGCCCTGCCAGCCGTCTCTTCACGCTACCTTTCCGATGCGACAAAGATGTTTCCACAATGACTTAAATCTGTTGTAATAAACAAAAGATACGATATTAGGGAACTCAGTTTGAAGAAGCGTGTGCCAAGGAAGATTTCCAAAGTGTCTCTGGAAATAACAAAACAGTATTAAGCGGCAGAAATGTTCCGAAATACGTCCGGGCTTATTGTTTTGTAGCAGTGTACACGTGCAAATTTGTAAACAAAAATTCTGTGTCTTCTGTCCTTGGTTTCGCACCTTTCCATGGCACGGCACAGCGCTGCTCTAGTAGCTCCGAACGGCCGCCCACGGCGTCTCGGACACGCCGGTCAGGCCCGCGCCCGTCTCGCAGATGTTTCTCGTGCTTGTGCTGTCATATGGGCCGCGACCCGAGCGGCAGCGAGCGGCAGTCGAGCAAAGTCGGGACAAGTCGGGACGGGAGGGGGGACAGGCGCGAATGCAAATGCACCGCGCAAATTACGCATAAATCTGGAAGCGCGGCGTGTGTCAGGCAGGTGAGAAAGCTTCCGTCGGTCCAGCAGGACACTGCAACACCCCGCGCAGTCCCCCCGCCGCCCGGCCGCGCGCAAGCCCTGCGCCGGATAACAGGAACAAGGCGGGTGTCGGAGGCCGCACGCACCAAACGAATGACAGGCGGTGCATCGAGCAGCTGTGTTGTGCGTCTCACCTACGTTCGGCAGTCGCCTATGAGACGCCGAGGCGAGCGCGCACTCCGCGCCACCTTCGAGGTGGAAAGACGCGCTTTGCGTCAAATGTGCCACGGAAAGCGGCGATTGCGTGTGTTGGGAGAAGAGGCGAATGCTTCCTCCGTGGTGCGGCTACAGTATAAGGACGCCAACGGCCATACCATGTTGACTACACCGGTTCTCGTCCGATCACCGAAGTTAAGCAACATCGGGCGCGGTTAGTACTTGGATGGGTGACCGCCTGGGAACACCGCGTGCTGTTGGCTCTTTCTCATTTTTACGTCGCTACACCTGCCAGGCCTCTTTTCATAATAACTTTCAGGTGTCGACAAAGATGCTTCCACAAGCATTTTAAAGTACTGTATTAAACGTAAGATACGAAATTACGGTAATGAACTCGGTTTGAGTAAGAATGCGCGAAGGAAGAGTGCTAGGAACTCGTTGAAAATGACAAAACACTACCAATCGACAGATGTGTTCTTGAAATGCGCCAGAGCCTACTGTTACGCAGCAGTGCTAAATTCCGAAAAGTAACTAAATAAATAAATAAATAAAAAAAAAACAACCGTTCTCGTGCCATCACCCAAGTTAAGCAACAACGTTAGTATTCGGATCGGCGACTGCCTGGGACCTCTGGCTGTCTTCATATTTTGCTTTCTTGTCGCCAGCCCTGCCAGCCGTCTCTTCACGCTACCTTTCCGATGCGACAAAGATGTTTCCACAATGACTTAAATCTGTTGTAATAAACAAAAGATACGATATTAGGGAACTCAGTTTGAAGAAGCGTGTGCCAAGGAAGATTTCCAAAGTGTCTCTGGAAATAACAAAACAGTATTAAGCGGCAGAAATGTTCCGAAATACGTCCGGGCTTATTGTTTTGTAGCAGTGTACACGTGCAAATTTGTAAACAAAAATTCTGTGTCTTCTGTCCTTGGTTTCGCACCTTTCCATGGCACGGCACAGCGCTGCTCTAGTAGCTCCGAACGGCCGCCCACGGCGTCTCGGACACGCCGGTCAGGCCCGCGCCCGTCTCGCAGATGTTTCTCGTGCTTGTGCTGTCATATGGGCCGCGACCCGAGCGGCAGCGAGCGGCAGTCGAGCAAAGTCGGGACAAGTCGGGACGGGAGGGGGGACAGGCGCGAATGCAAATGCACCGCGCAAATTACGCATAAATCTGGAAGCGCGGCGTGTGTCAGGCAGGTGAGAAAGCTTCCGTCGGTCCAGCAGGACACTGCAACACCCCGCGCAGTCCCCCCGCCGCCCGGCCGCGCGCAAGCCCTGCGCCGGATAACAGGAACAAGGCGGGTGTCGGAGGCCGCACGCACCAAACGAATGACAGGCGGTGCATCGAGCAGCTGTGTTGTGCGTCTCACCTACGTTCGGCAGTCGCCTATGAGACGCCGAGGCGAGCGCGCACTCCGCGCCACCTTCGAGGTGGAAAGACGCGCTTTGCGTCAAATGTGCCACGGAAAGCGGCGATTGCGTGTGTTGGGAGAAGAGGCGAATGCTTCCTCCGTGGTGCGGCTACAGTATAAGGACGCCAACGGCCATACCATGTTGACTACACCGGTTCTCGTCCGATCACCGAAGTTAAGCAACATCGGGCGCGGTTAGTACTTGGATGGGTGACCGCCTGGGAACACCGCGTGCTGTTGGCTCTTTCTCATTTTTACGTCGCTACACCTGCCAGGCCTCTTTTCATAATAACTTTCAGGTGTCGACAAAGATGCTTCCACAAGCATTTTAAAGTACTGTATTAAACGTAAGATACGAAATTACGGTAATGAACTCGGTTTGAGTAAGAATGCGCGAAGGAAGAGTGCTAGGAACTCGTTGAAAATGACAAAACACTACCAATCGACAGATGTGTTCTTGAAATGCGCCAGAGCCTACTGTTACGCAGCAGTGCTAAATTCCGAAAAGTAACTAAATAAATAAATAAATAAAAAAAAAACAACCGTTCTCGTGCCATCACCCAAGTTAAGCAACAACGTTAGTATTCGGATCGGCGACTGCCTGGGACCTCTGGCTGTCTTCATATTTTGCTTTCTTGTCGCCAGCCCTGCCAGCCGTCTCTTCACGCTACCTTTCCGATGCGACAAAGATGTTTCCACAATGACTTAAATCTGTTGTAATAAACAAAAGATACGATATTAGGGAACTCAGTTTGAAGAAGCGTGTGCCAAGGAAGATTTCCAAAGTGTCTCTGGAAATAACAAAACAGTATTAAGCGGCAGAAATGTTCCGAAATACGTCCGGGCTTATTGTTTTGTAGCAGTGTACACGTGCAAATTTGTAAACAAAAATTCTGTGTCTTCTGTCCTTGGTTTCGCACCTTTCCATGGCACGGCACAGCGCTGCTCTAGTAGCTCCGAACGGCCGCCCACGGCGTCTCGGACACGCCGGTCAGGCCCGCGCCCGTCTCGCAGATGTTTCTCGTGCTTGTGCTGTCATATGGGCCGCGACCCGAGCGGCAGCGAGCGGCAGTCGAGCAAAGTCGGGACAAGTCGGGACGGGAGGGGGGGACAGGCGCGAATGCAAATGCACCGCGCAAATTACGCATAAATCTGGAAGCGCGGCGTGTGTCAGGCAGGTGAGAAAGCTTCCGTCGGTCCAGCAGGACACTGCAACACCCCGCGCAGTCCCCCCGCCGCCCGGCCGCGCGCAAGCCCTGCGCCGGATAACAGGAACAAGGCGGGTGTCGGAGGCCGCACGCACCAAACGAATGACAGGCGGTGCATCGAGCAGCTGTGTTGTGCGTCTCACCTACGTTCGGCAGTCGCCTATGAGACGCCGAGGCGAGCGCGCACTCCGCGCCACCTTCGAGGTGGAAAGACGCGCTTTGCGTCAAATGTGCCACGGAAAGCGGCGATTGCGTGTGTTGGGAGAAGAGGCGAATGCTTCCTCCGTGGTGCGGCTACAGTATAAGGACGCCAACGGCCATACCATGTTGACTACACCGGTTCTCGTCCGATCACCGAAGTTAAGCAACATCGGGCGCGGTTAGTACTTGGATGGGTGACCGCCTGGGAACACCGCGTGCTGTTGGCTCTTTCTCATTTTTACGTCGCTACACCTGCCAGGCCTCTTTTCATAATAACTTTCAGGTGTCGACAAAGATGCTTCCACAAGCATTTTAAAGTACTGTATTAAACGTAAGATACGAAATTACGGTAATGAACTCGGTTTGAGTAAGAATGCGCGAAGGAAGAGTGCTAGGAACTCGTTGAAAATGACAAAACACTACCAATCGACAGATGTGTTCTTGAAATGCGCCAGAGCCTACTGTTACGCAGCAGTGCTAAATTCCGAAAAGTAACTAAATAAATAAATAAATAAAAAAAAAACAACCGTTCTCGTGCCATCACCCAAGTTAAGCAACAACGTTAGTATTCGGATCGGCGACTGCCTGGGACCTCTGGCTGTCTTCATATTTTGCTTTCTTGTCGCCAGCCCTGCCAGCCGTCTCTTCACGCTACCTTTCCGATGCGACAAAGATGTTTCCACAATGACTTAAATCTGTTGTAATAAACAAAAGATACGATATTAGGGAACTCAGTTTGAAGAAGCGTGTGCCAAGGAAGATTTCCAAAGTGTCTCTGGAAATAACAAAACAGTATTAAGCGGCAGAAATGTTCCGAAATACGTCCGGGCTTATTGTTTTGTAGCAGTGTACACGTGCAAATTTGTAAACAAAAATTCTGTGTCTTCTGTCCTTGGTTTCGCACCTTTCCATGGCACGGCACAGCGCTGCTCTAGTAGCTCCGAACGGCCGCCCACGGCGTCTCGGACACGCCGGTCAGGCCCGCGCCCGTCTCGCAGATGTTTCTCGTGCTTGTGCTGTCATATGGGCCGCGACCCGAGCGGCAGCGAGCGGCAGTCGAGCAAAGTCGGGACAAGTCGGGACGGGAGGGGGGGACAGGCGCGAATGCAAATGCACCGCGCAAATTACGCATAAATCTGGAAGCGCGGCGTGTGTCAGGCAGGTGAGAAAGCTTCCGTCGGTCCAGCAGGACACTGCAACACCCCGCGCAGTCCCCCCGCCGCCCGGCCGCGCGCAAGCCCTGCGCCGGATAACAGGAACAAGGCGGGTGTCGGAGGCCGCACGCACCAAACGAATGACAGGCGGTGCATCGAGCAGCTGTGTTGTGCGTCTCACCTACGTTCGGCAGTCGCCTATGAGACGCCGAGGCGAGCGCGCACTCCGCGCCACCTTCGAGGTGGAAAGACGCGCTTTGCGTCAAATGTGCCACGGAAAGCGGCGATTGCGTGTGTTGGGAGAAGAGGCGAATGCTTCCTCCGTGGTGCGGCTACAGTATAAGGACGCCAACGGCCATACCATGTTGACTACACCGGTTCTCGTCCGATCACCGAAGTTAAGCAACATCGGGCGCGGTTAGTACTTGGATGGGTGACCGCCTGGGAACACCGCGTGCTGTTGGCTCTTTCTCATTTTTACGTCGCTACACCTGCCAGGCCTCTTTTCATAATAACTTTCAGGTGTCGACAAAGATGCTTCCACAAGCATTTTAAAGTACTGTATTAAACGTAAGATACGAAATTACGGTAATGAACTCGGTTTGAGTAAGAATGCGCGAAGGAAGAGTGCTAGGAACTCGTTGAAAATGACAAAACACTACCAATCGACAGATGTGTTCTTGAAATGCGCCAGAGCCTACTGTTACGCAGCAGTGCTAAATTCCGAAAAGTAACTAAATAAATAAATAAATAAAAAAAAAACAACCGTTCTCGTGCCATCACCCAAGTTAAGCAACAACGTTAGTATTCGGATCGGCGACTGCCTGGGACCTCTGGCTGTCTTCATATTTTGCTTTCTTGTCGCCAGCCCTGCCAGCCGTCTCTTCACGCTACCTTTCCGATGCGACAAAGATGTTTCCACAATGACTTAAATCTGTTGTAATAAACAAAAGATACGATATTAGGGAACTCAGTTTGAAGAAGCGTGTGCCAAGGAAGATTTCCAAAGTGTCTCTGGAAATAACAAAACAGTATTAAGCGGCAGAAATGTTCCGAAATACGTCCGGGCTTATTGTTTTGTAGCAGTGTACACGTGCAAATTTGTAAACAAAAATTCTGTGTCTTCTGTCCTTGGTTTCGCACCTTTCCATGGCACGGCACAGCGCTGCTCTAGTAGCTCCGAACGGCCGCCCACGGCGTCTCGGACACGCCGGTCAGGCCCGCGCCCGTCTCGCAGATGTTTCTCGTGCTTGTGCTGTCATATGGGCCGCGACCCGAGCGGCAGCGAGCGGCAGTCGAGCAAAGTCGGGACA
Source organism: Schistocerca cancellata (assembly GCF_023864275.1). Taxonomy (NCBI): domain Eukaryota; kingdom Metazoa; phylum Arthropoda; class Insecta; order Orthoptera; family Acrididae; genus Schistocerca; species Schistocerca cancellata. The sequence continues at coordinate 4,146,565 of NW_026047143.1, read as the reverse complement.
AGTCGGGACGGGAGGGGGGACAGGCGCGAATGCAAATGCACCGCGCAAATTACGCATAAATCTGGAAGCGCGGCGTGTGTCAGGCAGGTGAGAAAGCTTCCGTCGGTCCAGCAGGACACTGCAACACCCCGCGCAGTCCCCCCGCCGCCCGGCCGCGCGCAAGCCCTGCGCCGGATAACAGGAACAAGGCGGGTGTCGGAGGCCGCACGCACCAAACGAATGACAGGCGGTGCATCGAGCAGCTGTGTTGTGCGTCTCACCTACGTTCGGCAGTCGCCTATGAGACGCCGAGGCGAGCGCGCACTCCGCGCCACCTTCGAGGTGGAAAGACGCGCTTTGCGTCAAATGTGCCACGGAAAGCGGCGATTGCGTGTGTTGGGAGAAGAGGCGAATGCTTCCTCCGTGGTGCGGCTACAGTATAAGGACGCCAACGGCCATACCATGTTGACTACACCGGTTCTCGTCCGATCACCGAAGTTAAGCAACATCGGGCGCGGTTAGTACTTGGATGGGTGACCGCCTGGGAACACCGCGTGCTGTTGGCTCTTTCTCATTTTTACGTCGCTACACCTGCCAGGCCTCTTTTCATAATAACTTTCAGGTGTCGACAAAGATGCTTCCACAAGCATTTTAAAGTACTGTATTAAACGTAAGATACGAAATTACGGTAATGAACTCGGTTTGAGTAAGAATGCGCGAAGGAAGAGTGCTAGGAACTCGTTGAAAATGACAAAACACTACCAATCGACAGATGTGTTCTTGAAATGCGCCAGAGCCTACTGTTACGCAGCAGTGCTAAATTCCGAAAAGTAACTAAATAAATAAATAAATAAAAAAAAAACAACCGTTCTCGTGCCATCACCCAAGTTAAGCAACAACGTTAGTATTCGGATCGGCGACTGCCTGGGACCTCTGGCTGTCTTCATATTTTGCTTTCTTGTCGCCAGCCCTGCCAGCCGTCTCTTCACGCTACCTTTCCGATGCGACAAAGATGTTTCCACAATGACTTAAATCTGTTGTAATAAACAAAAGATACGATATTAGGGAACTCAGTTTGAAGAAGCGTGTGCCAAGGAAGATTTCCAAAGTGTCTCTGGAAATAACAAAACAGTATTAAGCGGCAGAAATGTTCCGAAATACGTCCGGGCTTATTGTTTTGTAGCAGTGTACACGTGCAAATTTGTAAACAAAAATTCTGTGTCTTCTGTCCTTGGTTTCGCACCTTTCCATGGCACGGCACAGCGCTGCTCTAGTAGCTCCGAACGGCCGCCCACGGCGTCTCGGACACGCCGGTCAGGCCCGCGCCCGTCTCGCAGATGTTTCTCGTGCTTGTGCTGTCATATGGGCCGCGACCCGAGCGGCAGCGAGCGGCAGTCGAGCAAAGTCGGGACAAGTCGGGACGGGAGGGGGGACAGGCGCGAATGCAAATGCACCGCGCAAATTACGCATAAATCTGGAAGCGCGGCGTGTGTCAGGCAGGTGAGAAAGCTTCCGTCGGTCCAGCAGGACACTGCAACACCCCGCGCAGTCCCCCCGCCGCCCGGCCGCGCGCAAGCCCTGCGCCGGATAACAGGAACAAGGCGGGTGTCGGAGGCCGCACGCACCAAACGAATGACAGGCGGTGCATCGAGCAGCTGTGTTGTGCGTCTCACCTACGTTCGGCAGTCGCCTATGAGACGCCGAGGCGAGCGCGCACTCCGCGCCACCTTCGAGGTGGAAAGACGCGCTTTGCGTCAAATGTGCCACGGAAAGCGGCGATTGCGTGTGTTGGGAGAAGAGGCGAATGCTTCCTCCGTGGTGCGGCTACAGTATAAGGACGCCAACGGCCATACCATGTTGACTACACCGGTTCTCGTCCGATCACCGAAGTTAAGCAACATCGGGCGCGGTTAGTACTTGGATGGGTGACCGCCTGGGAACACCGCGTGCTGTTGGCTCTTTCTCATTTTTACGTCGCTACACCTGCCAGGCCTCTTTTCATAATAACTTTCAGGTGTCGACAAAGATGCTTCCACAAGCATTTTAAAGTACTGTATTAAACGTAAGATACGAAATTACGGTAATGAACTCGGTTTGAGTAAGAATGCGCGAAGGAAGAGTGCTAGGAACTCGTTGAAAATGACAAAACACTACCAATCGACAGATGTGTTCTTGAAATGCGCCAGAGCCTACTGTTACGCAGCAGTGCTAAATTCCGAAAAGTAACTAAATAAATAAATAAATAAAAAAAAAACAACCGTTCTCGTGCCATCACCCAAGTTAAGCAACAACGTTAGTATTCGGATCGGCGACTGCCTGGGACCTCTGGCTGTCTTCATATTTTGCTTTCTTGTCGCCAGCCCTGCCAGCCGTCTCTTCACGCTACCTTTCCGATGCGACAAAGATGTTTCCACAATGACTTAAATCTGTTGTAATAAACAAAAGATACGATATTAGGGAACTCAGTTTGAAGAAGCGTGTGCCAAGGAAGATTTCCAAAGTGTCTCTGGAAATAACAAAACAGTATTAAGCGGCAGAAATGTTCCGAAATACGTCCGGGCTTATTGTTTTGTAGCAGTGTACACGTGCAAATTTGTAAACAAAAATTCTGTGTCTTCTGTCCTTGGTTTCGCACCTTTCCATGGCACGGCACAGCGCTGCTCTAGTAGCTCCGAACGGCCGCCCACGGCGTCTCGGACACGCCGGTCAGGCCCGCGCCCGTCTCGCAGATGTTTCTCGTGCTTGTGCTGTCATATGGGCCGCGACCCGAGCGGCAGCGAGCGGCAGTCGAGCAAAGTCGGGACAAGTCGGGACGGGAGGGGGGACAGGCGCGAATGCAAATGCACCGCGCAAATTACGCATAAATCTGGAAGCGCGGCGTGTGTCAGGCAGGTGAGAAAGCTTCCGTCGGTCCAGCAGGACACTGCAACACCCCGCGCAGTGCCCCCGCCGCCCGGCCGCGCGCAAGCCCTGCGCCGGATAACAGGAACAAGGCGCGTCGCCAGTGGGTGTCGGAGGCCGCACGCACCAAACGAATGACAGGCGGTGCATCGAGCAGCTGTGTTGTGCGTCTCACCTACGTTCGGCAGTCGCCTATGAGACGCCGAGGCGAGCGCGCACTCCGCGCCACCTTCGAGGTGGAAAGACGCGCTTTGCGTCAAATGTGCCACGGAAAGCGGCGATTGCGTGTGTTGGGAGAAGAGGCGAATGCTTCCTCCGTGGTGCGGCTACAGTATAAGGACGCCAACGGCCATACCATGTTGACTACACCGGTTCTCGTCCGATCACCGAAGTTAAGCAACATCGGGCGCGGTTAGTACTTGGATGGGTGACCGCCTGGGAACACCGCGTGCTGTTGGCTCTTTCTCATTTTTACGTCGCTACACCTGCCAGGCCTCTTTTCATAATAACTTTCAGGTGTCGACAAAGATGCTTCCACAAGCATTTTAAAGTACTGTATTAAACGTAAGATACGAAATTACGGTAATGAACTCGGTTTGAGTAAGAATGCGCGAAGGAAGAGTGCTAGGAACTCGTTGAGAATGACAAAACACTACCAATCGACAGATGTGTTCTTGAAATGCGCCAGAGCCTACTGTTACGCAGCAGTGCTAAATTCCGAAAAGTAACTAAATAAATAAATAAATAAAAAAAAAACCAACCGTTCTCGTGCCATCACCCAAGTTAAGCAACAACGTTAGTATTCGGATCGGCGACTGCCTGGGACCTCTGGCTGTCTTCATATTTTGCTTTCTTGTCGCCAGCCCTGCCAGCCGTCTCTTCACGCTACCTTTCCGATGCGACAAAGATGTTTCCACAATGACTTAAATCTGTTGTAATAAACAAAAGATACGATATTAGGGAACTCAGTTTGAAGAAGCGTGTGCCAAGGAAGATTTCCAAAGTGTCTCTGGAAATAACAAAACAGTATTAAGCGGCAGAAATGTTCCGAAATACGTCCGGGCTTATTGTTTTGTAGCAGTGTACACGTGCAAATTTGTAAACAAAAATTCTGTGTCTTCTGTCCTTGGTTTCGCACCTTTCCATGGCACGGCACAGCGCTGCTCTAGTAGCTCCGAACGGCCGCCCACGGCGTCTCGGACACGCCGGTCAGGCCCGCGCCCGTCTCGCAGATGTTTCTCGTGCTTGTGCTGTCATATGGGCCGCGACCCGAGCGGCAGCGAGCGGCAGTCGAGCAAAGTCGGGACAAGTCGGGACGGGAGGGGGGACAGGCGCGAATGCAAATGCACCGCGCAAATTACGCATAAATCTGGAAGCGCGGCGTGTGTCAGGCAGGTGAGAAAGCTTCCGTCGGTCCAGCAGGACACTGCAACACCCCGCGCAGTGCCCCCGCCGCCCGGCCGCGCGCAAGCCCTGCGCCGGATAACAGGAACAAGGCGCGTCGCCAGTGGGTGTCGGAGGCCGCACGCACCAAACGAATGACAGGCGGTGCATCGAGCAGCTGTGTTGTGCGTCTCACCTACGTTCGGCAGTCGCCTATGAGACGCCGAGGCGAGCGCGCACTCCGCGCCACCTTCGAGGTGGAAAGACGCGCTTTGCGTCAAATGTGCCACGGAAAGCGGCGATTGCGTGTGTTGGGAGAAGAGGCGAATGCTTCCTCCGTGGTGCGGCTACAGTATAAGGACGCCAACGGCCATACCATGTTGACTACACCGGTTCTCGTCCGATCACCGAAGTTAAGCAACATCGGGCGCGGTTAGTACTTGGATGGGTGACCGCCTGGGAACACCGCGTGCTGTTGGCTCTTTCTCATTTTTACGTCGCTACACCTGCCAGGCCTCTTTTCATAATAACTTTCAGGTGTCGACAAAGATGCTTCCACAAGCATTTTAAAGTACTGTATTAAACGTAAGATACGAAATTACGGTAATGAACTCGGTTTGAGTAAGAATGCGCGAAGGAAGAGTGCTAGGAACTCGTTGAGAATGACAAAACACTACCAATCGACAGATGTGTTCTTGAAATGCGCCAGAGCCTACTGTTACGCAGCAGTGCTAAATTCCGAAAAGTAACTAAATAAATAAATAAATAAAAAAAAAACCAACCGTTCTCGTGCCATCACCCAAGTTAAGCAACAACGTTAGTATTCGGATCGGCGACTGCCTGGGACCTCTGGCTGTCTTCATATTTTGCTTTCTTGTCGCCAGCCCTGCCAGCCGTCTCTTCACGCTACCTTTCCGATGCGACAAAGATGTTTCCACAATGACTTAAATCTGTTGTAATAAACAAAAGATACGATATTAGGGAACTCAGTTTGAAGAAGCGTGTGCCAAGGAAGATTTCCAAAGTGTCTCTGGAAATAACAAAACAGTATTAAGCGGCAGAAATGTTCCGAAATACGTCCGGGCTTATTGTTTTGTAGCAGTGTACACGTGCAAATTTGTAAACAAAAATTCTGTGTCTTCTGTCCTTGGTTTCGCACCTTTCCATGGCACGGCACAGCGCTGCTCTAGTAGCTCCGAACGGCCGCCCACGGCGTCTCGGACACGCCGGTCAGGCCCGCGCCCGTCTCGCAGATGTTTCTCGTGCTTGTGCTGTCATATGGGCCGCGACCCGAGCGGCAGCGAGCGGCAGTCGAGCAAAGTCGGGACAAGTCGGGACGGGAGGGGGGACAGGCGCGAATGCAAATGCACCGCGCAAATTACGCATAAATCTGGAAGCGCGGCGTGTGTCAGGCAGGTGAGAAAGCTTCCGTCGGTCCAGCAGGACACTGCAACACCCCGCGCAGTGCCCCCGCCGCCCGGCCGCGCGCAAGCCCTGCGCCGGATAACAGGAACAAGGCGCGTCGCCAGTGGGTGTCGGAGGCCGCACGCACCAAACGAATGACAGGCGGTGCATCGAGCAGCTGTGTTGTGCGTCTCACCTACGTTCGGCAGTCGCCTATGAGACGCCGAGGCGAGCGCGCACTCCGCGCCACCTTCGAGGTGGAAAGACGCGCTTTGCGTCAAATGTGCCACGGAAAGCGGCGATTGCGTGTGTTGGGAGAAGAGGCGAATGCTTCCTCCGTGGTGCGGCTACAGTATAAGGACGCCAACGGCCATACCATGTTGACTACACCGGTTCTCGTCCGATCACCGAAGTTAAGCAACATCGGGCGCGGTTAGTACTTGGATGGGTGACCGCCTGGGAACACCGCGTGCTGTTGGCTCTTTCTCATTTTTACGTCGCTACACCTGCCAGGCCTCTTTTCATAATAACTTTCAGGTGTCGACAAAGATGCTTCCACAAGCATTTTAAAGTACTGTATTAAACGTAAGATACGAAATTACGGTAATGAACTCGGTTTGAGTAAGAATGCGCGAAGGAAGAGTGCTAGGAACTCGTTGAGAATGACAAAACACTACCAATCGACAGATGTGTTCTTGAAATGCGCCAGAGCCTACTGTTACGCAGCAGTGCTAAATTCCGAAAAGTAACTAAATAAATAAATAAATAAAAAAAAAACCAACCGTTCTCGTGCCATCACCCAAGTTAAGCAACAACGTTAGTATTCGGATCGGCGACTGCCTGGGACCTCTGGCTGTCTTCATATTTTGCTTTCTTGTCGCCAGCCCTGCCAGCCGTCTCTTCACGCTACCTTTCCGATGCGACAAAGATGTTTCCACAATGACTTAAATCTGTTGTAATAAACAAAAGATACGATATTAGGGAACTCAGTTTGAAGAAGCGTGTGCCAAGGAAGATTTCCAAAGTGTCTCTGGAAATAACAAAACAGTATTAAGCGGCAGAAATGTTCCGAAATACGTCCGGGCTTATTGTTTTGTAGCAGTGTACACGTGCAAATTTGTAAACAAAAATTCTGTGTCTTCTGTCCTTGGTTTCGCACCTTTCCATGGCACGGCACAGCGCTGCTCTAGTAGCTCCGAACGGCCGCCCACGGCGTCTCGGACACGCCGGTCAGGCCCGCGCCCGTCTCGCAGATGTTTCTCGTGCTTGTGCTGTCATATGGGCCGCGACCCGAGCGGCAGCGAGCGGCAGTCGAGCAAAGTCGGGACAAGTCGGGACGGGAGGGGGGACAGGCGCGAATGCAAATGCACCGCGCAAATTACGCATAAATCTGGAAGCGCGGCGTGTGTCAGGCAGGTGAGAAAGCTTCCGTCGGTCCAGCAGGACACTGCAACACCCCGCGCAGTGCCCCCGCCGCCCGGCCGCGCGCAAGCCCTGCGCCGGATAACAGGAACAAGGCGCGTCGCCAGTGGGTGTCGGAGGCCGCACGCACCAAACGAATGACAGGCGGTGCATCGAGCAGCTGTGTTGTGCGTCTCACCTACGTTCGGCAGTCGCCTATGAGACGCCGAGGCGAGCGCGCACTCCGCGCCACCTTCGAGGTGGAAAGACGCGCTTTGCGTCAAATGTGCCACGGAAAGCGGCGATTGCGTGTGTTGGGAGAAGAGGCGAATGCTTCCTCCGTGGTGCGGCTACAGTATAAGGACGCCAACGGCCATACCATGTTGACTACACCGGTTCTCGTCCGATCACCGAAGTTAAGCAACATCGGGCGCGGTTAGTACTTGGATGGGTGACCGCCTGGGAACACCGCGTGCTGTTGGCTCTTTCTCATTTTTACGTCGCTACACCTGCCAGGCCTCTTTTCATAATAACTTTCAGGTGTCGACAAAGATGCTTCCACAAGCATTTTAAAGTACTGTATTAAACGTAAGATACGAAATTACGGTAATGAACTCGGTTTGAGTAAGAATGCGCGAAGGAAGAGTGCTAGGAACTCGTTGAGAATGACAAAACACTACCAATCGACAGATGTGTTCTTGAAATGCGCCAGAGCCTACTGTTACGCAGCAGTGCTAAATTCCGAAAAGTAACTAAATAAATAAATAAATAAAAAAAAACCAACCGTTCTCGTGCCATCACCCAAGTTAAGCAACAACGTTAGTATTCGGATCGGCGACTGCCTGGGACCTCTGGCTGTCTTCATATTTTGCTTTCTTGTCGCCAGCCCTGCCAGCCGTCTCTTCACGCTACCTTTCCGATGCGACAAAGATGTTTCCACAATGACTTAAATCTGTTGTAATAAACAAAAGATACGATATTAGGGAACTCAGTTTGAAGAAGCGTGTGCCAAGGAAGATTTCCAAAGTGTCTCTGGAAATAACAAAACAGTATTAAGCGGCAGAAATGTTCCGAAATACGTCCGGGCTTATTGTTTTGTAGCAGTGTACACGTGCAAATTTGTAAACAAAAATTCTGTGTCTTCTGTCCTTGGTTTCGCACCTTTCCATGGCACGGCACAGCGCTGCTCTAGTAGCTCCGAACGGCCGCCCACGGCGTCTCGGACACGCCGGTCAGGCCCGCGCCCGTCTCGCAGATGTTTCTCGTGCTTGTGCTGTCATATGGGCCGCGACCCGAGCGGCAGCGAGCGGCAGTCGAGCAAAGTCGGGACAAGTCGGGACGGGAGGGGGGACAGGCGCGAATGCAAATGCACCGCGCAAATTACGCATAAATCTGGAAGCGCGGCGTGTGTCAGGCAGGTGAGAAAGCTTCCGTCGGTCCAGCAGGACACTGCAACACCCCGCGCAGTGCCCCCGCCGCCCGGCCGCGCGCAAGCCCTGCGCCGGATAACAGGAACAAGGCGCGTCGCCAGTGGGTGTCGGAGGCCGCACGCACCAAACGAATGACAGGCGGTGCATCGAGCAGCTGTGTTGTGCGTCTCACCTACGTTCGGCAGTCGCCTATGAGACGCCGAGGCGAGCGCGCACTCCGCGCCACCTTCGAGGTGGAAAGACGCGCTTTGCGTCAAATGTGCCACGGAAAGCGGCGATTGCGTGTGTTGGGAGAAGAGGCGAATGCTTCCTCCGTGGTGCGGCTACAGTATAAGGACGCCAACGGCCATACCATGTTGACTACACCGGTTCTCGTCCGATCACCGAAGTTAAGCAACATCGGGCGCGGTTAGTACTTGGATGGGTGACCGCCTGGGAACACCGCGTGCTGTTGGCTCTTTCTCATTTTTACGTCGCTACACCTGCCAGGCCTCTTTTCATAATAACTTTCAGGTGTCGACAAAGATGCTTCCACAAGCATTTTAAAGTACTGTATTAAACGTAAGATACGAAATTACGGTAATGAACTCGGTTTGAGTAAGAATGCGCGAAGGAAGAGTGCTAGGAACTCGTTGAGAATGACAAAACACTACCAATCGACAGATGTGTTCTTGAAATGCGCCAGAGCCTACTGTTACGCAGCAGTGCTAAATTCCGAAAAGTAACTAAATAAATAAATAAATAAAAAAAAACCAACCGTTCTCGTGCCATCACCCAAGTTAAGCAACAACGTTAGTATTCGGATCGGCGACTGCCTGGGACCTCTGGCTGTCTTCATATTTTGCTTTCTTGTCGCCAGCCCTGCCAGCCGTCTCTTCACGCTACCTTTCCGATGCGACAAAGATGTTTCCACAATGACTTAAATCTGTTGTAATAAACAAAAGATACGATATTAGGGAACTCAGTTTGAAGAAGCGTGTGCCAAGGAAGATTTCCAAAGTGTCTCTGGAAATAACAAAACAGTATTAAGCGGCAGAAATGTTCCGAAATACGTCCGGGCTTATTGTTTTGTAGCAGTGTACACGTGCAAATTTGTAAACAAAAATTCTGTGTCTTCTGTCCTTGGTTTCGCACCTTTCCATGGCACGGCACAGCGCTGCTCTAGTAGCTCCGAACGGCCGCCCACGGCGTCTCGGACACGCCGGTCAGGCCCGCGCCCGTCTCGCAGATGTTTCTCGTGCTTGTGCTGTCATATGGGCCGCGACCCGAGCGGCAGCGAGCGGCAGTCGAGCAAAGTCGGGACAAGTCGGGACGGGAGGGGGGACAGGCGCGAATGCAAATGCACCGCGCAAATTACGCATAAATCTGGAAGCGCGGCGTGTGTCAGGCAGGTGAGAAAGCTTCCGTCGGTCCAGCAGGACACTGCAACACCCCGCGCAGTGCCCCCGCCGCCCGGCCGCGCGCAAGCCCTGCGCCGGATAACAGGAACAAGGCGCGTCGCCAGTGGGTGTCGGAGGCCGCACGCACCAAACGAATGACAGGCGGTGCATCGAGCAGCTGTGTTGTGCGTCTCACCTACGTTCGGCAGTCGCCTATGAGACGCCGAGGCGAGCGCGCACTCCGCGCCACCTTCGAGGTGGAAAGACGCGCTTTGCGTCAAATGTGCCACGGAAAGCGGCGATTGCGTGTGTTGGGAGAAGAGGCGAATGCTTCCTCCGTGGTGCGGCTACAGTATAAGGACGCCAACGGCCATACCATGTTGACTACACCGGTTCTCGTCCGATCACCGAAGTTAAGCAACATCGGGCGCGGTTAGTACTTGGATGGGTGACCGCCTGGGAACACCGCGTGCTGTTGGCTCTTTCTCATTTTTACGTCGCTACACCTGCCAGGCCTCTTTTCATAATAACTTTCAGGTGTCGACAAAGATGCTTCCACAAGCATTTTAAAGTACTGTATTAAACGTAAGATACGAAATTACGGTAATGAACTCGGTTTGAGTAAGAATGCGCGAAGGAAGAGTGCTAGGAACTCGTTGAGAATGACAAAACACTACCAATCGACAGATGTGTTCTTGAAATGCGCCAGAGCCTACTGTTACGCAGCAGTGCTAAATTCCGAAAAGTAACTAAATAAATAAATAAATAAAAAAAAAACCAACCGTTCTCGTGCCATCACCCAAGTTAAGCAACAACGTTAGTATTCGGATCGGCGACTGCCTGGGACCTCTGGCTGTCTTCATATTTTGCTTTCTTGTCGCCAGCCCTGCCAGCCGTCTCTTCACGCTACCTTTCCGATGCGACAAAGATGTTTCCACAATGACTTAAATCTGTTGTAATAAACAAAAGATACGATATTAGGGAACTCAGTTTGAAGAAGCGTGTGCCAAGGAAGATTTCCAAAGTGTCTCTGGAAATAACAAAACAGTATTAAGCGGCAGAAATGTTCCGAAATACGTCCGGGCTTATTGTTTTGTAGCAGTGTACACGTGCAAATTTGTAAACAAAAATTCTGTGTCTTCTGTCCTTGGTTTCGCACCTTTCCATGGCACGGCACAGCGCTGCTCTAGTAGCTCCGAACGGCCGCCCACGGCGTCTCGGACACGCCGGTCAGGCCCGCGCCCGTCTCGCAGATGTTTCTCGTGCTTGTGCTGTCATATGGGCCGCGACCCGAGCGGCAGCGAGCGGCAGTCGAGCAAAGTCGGGACAAGTCGGGACGGGGACAGGGACAGGGATAGGAATGGTGCGAATGCACTGCAAACTACGCAGACACCTGGTGTGAGGCGAGGCGAAGCGAGGATGCCCACATCGCTACCAGTGGCGCCCTCCAGCACGATACTGCCACACCCCGCACAGGCCCTCCGCTGAACACCAGGGACAAGATGCGTCCTCCGCTAGTGTCGAAGGCTGCACGCGCCCAGCGAATGACAGGGGGTGCAACGAGCAGCAGTGCGTCTCACACACGCGGCGGTGCGCCCGCCAATTCGGCCGTCGCTCTGCTGGGACACCGGGCGCGCCTCCCCGCGCCGTCCTCGAGGAACTGGCGGTTGCGGAAGGAAGCGCTTTCGTCAAATGCGGCCGAAAACTAACATTTTGTGTGTTGGGAGAAAAGCCGAACGCGAATTCTGCCGTGCTCCTACATTAGATGAGCGCCAACGGCCATACCATAATGAATACACCGGTTCTCGTCCGATCACCGAAGTTAAGCATCATCGGGCCCGGCTAGTACTTGGATGGGTGACCGCCTGGGAAACCCGGGTGCTGTTGGCTCCCTTCCTTTTCTTTTTTTTTGTTATGTCGCCAGCCCAATTTTCAAACTACCTTTCTGTTGTGACAAAGATGCTTCCTTAAGCCTTTTAAACTACTGTACTGGTACGAAAATGCAGTAATTAACTCAGTTTGAGGGAGAATGTGCTAACCAAGTTTGCCAAGAAGACTTTGAAAACGACAAAACAGTACGAATCGGCAGGTGATTTCTGAAATACGTCACCGCCAATTGTTGTGTAGGAGTGTAGAGTTCCAAATTTGATTTGTAACCACGAATTTATTCCTTAGTCGTCTCGTCTCGTCTCGTCTCGTCTCGTCTCGTCCCGCAGACGTTTGTCGTGCTTGCGCTGTCATATGGACCACGACCCGAGCGGCAGCGAGCGGCAGGCGGGCAGAGTCGGGACAAGTCGGGGCGGGGACAGGGACAGGGATAGGAATGGTGCGAATGCACTGCAAACTACGCAGACACCTGGTGTGAGGCGAGGCGAGGCGAGGCGAGGAAGCCCACATCGCTACCAGTGGCGCCCTCCAGCACGACACTGCCACACCCCGCAGAGGCCCTCCGCTGAACACCAGGGACAAGATGCGTCCTCCGCTAGTGTCGAAGGCTGCACGCGCCCAGCAAATGACAGGGGGTGCAACGAGCAGCAGTGCGTCTCACACACGCGGCGGTGCGCCCGCCAATTCGGCCGTCGCTCTGCTGGGACGCCGGGCGCGCCTCCCCGCGCCGTCCTCGAGGAACTGGCGGTTGCGGAAGGAAGCGCTTTCGTCAAATGCGGCCGAAAACTAACATTTTGTGTGTTGGGAGAAAAGCCGAACGCGAATTCTGCCGTGCTCCTACATTACATGAGCGCCAACGGCCATACCATGATGAATACACCGGTTCTCGTCCGATCACCGAAGTTAAGCATCATCGGGCCCGGCTAGTACTTGGATGGGTGACCGCCTGGGAAACCCGGGTGCTGTTGGCTCCCTTCCTTTTCTTCTTTTTTGTTATGTCGCCAGCCCAATTTTCAAACTACCTTTCTGTTGTGAGAAAGATGCTTCCTTAAGCCTTTTAAACTACTGTAATGGTACGAAAATGCAGTAATTAACTCAGTTTGAGGGAGAATGTGCTAACCAAGTTTGCCAAGAAGACTTTGAAAACGACAAAACAGTACGAATCGGCAGGTGATTTCTGAAATACGTCACCGCCTATTGTTGTGTAGGAGTGTAGAGTTCCAAATTTGATTTGTAACCACGAATTTATTCCTTAGTCGTCTCGTCTCGTCTCGTCTCGTCTCGTCCCGCAGACGTTTGTCGTGCTTGCGCTGTCATATGGACCACGACCCGAGCGGCAGCGAGCGGCAGTCGGGCAGAGTCGGGACAAGTCGGGGCGGGGACAGGGACAGGGATAGGAATGGTGCGAATGCACTGCAAACTACGCAGACACCTGGTGTGAGGCGAGGCGAGGCGAGGCGAGGAAGCCCACATCGCTACCAGTGGCGCCCTCCAGCACGACACTGCCACACCCCGCAGAGGCCCTCCGCTGAACACCAGGGACAAGATGCGTCCTCCGCTAGTGTCGAAGGCTGCACGCGCCCAGCAAATGACAGGGGGTGCAACGAGCAGCAGTGCGTCTCACACACGCGGCGGTGCGCCCGCCAATTCGGCCGTCGCTCTGCTGGGACGCCGGGCGCGCCTCCCCGCGCCGTCCTCGAGGAACTGGCGGTTGCGGAAGGAAGCGCTTTCGTCAAATGCGGCCGAAAACTAACATTTTGTGTGTTGGGAGAAAAGCCGAACGCGAATTCTGCCGTGCTCCTACATTAGATGAGCGCCAACGGCCATACCATGATGAATACACCGGTTCTCGTCCGATCACCGAAGTTAAGCATCATCGGGCCCGGCTAGTACTTGGATGGGTGACCGCCTGGGAAACCCGGGTGCTGTTGGCTCCCTTCCTTTTTTTTTTTATGTCGCCAGCCCAATTTTCAAACTACCTTTCTGTTGTGAGAAAGATGCTTCCTTAAGCCTTTTAAACTACTGTAATGGTACGAAAATGCAGTAATTAACTCAGTTTGAGGGAGAATGTGCTAACCAAGTTTGCCAAGAAGACTTTGAAAACGACAAAACAGTACGAATCGGCAGGTGATTTCTGAAATACGTCACCGCCTATTGTTGTGTAGGAGTGTAGAGTTCCAAATTTGATTTGTAACCACGAATTTATTCCTTAGTCGTCTCGTCTCGTCTCGTCTCGTCTCGTCCCGCAGACGTTTGTCGTGCTTGCGCTGTCATATGGACCACGACCCGAGCGGCAGCGAGCGGCAGTCGAGCAAAGTCGGGACAAGTCGGGACGGGGACAGGGACAGGGATAGGAATGGTGCGAATGCACTGCAAACTACGCAGACACCTGGTGTGAGGCGAGGCGAAGCGAGGATGCCCACATCGCTACCAGTGGCGCCCTCCAGCACGATACTGCCACACCCCGCACAGGCCCTCCGCTGAACACCAGGGACAAGATGCGTCCTCCGCTAGTGTCGAAGGCTGCACGCGCCCAGCGAATGACAGGGGGTGCAACGAGCAGCAGTGCGTCTCACACACGCGGCGGTGCGCCCGCCAATTCGGCCGTCGCTCTGCTGGGACACCGGGCGCGCCTCCCCGCGCCGTCCTCGAGGAACTGGCGGTTGCGGAAGGAAGCGCTTTCGTCAAATGCGGCCGAAAACTAACATTTTGTGTGTTGGGAGAAAAGCCGAACGCGAATTCTGCCGTGCTCCTACATTAGATGAGCGCCAACGGCCATACCATAATGAATACACCGGTTCTCGTCCGATCACCGAAGTTAAGCATCATCGGGCCCGGCTAGTACTTGGATGGGTGACCGCCTGGGAAACCCGGGTGCTGTTGGCTCCCTTCCTTTTCTTTTTTTTTGTTATGTCGCCAGCCCAATTTTCAAACTACCTTTCTGTTGTGACAAAGATGCTTCCTTAAGCCTTTTAAACTACTGTACTGGTACGAAAATGCAGTAATTAACTCAGTTTGAGGGAGAATGTGCTAACCAAGTTTGCCAAGAAGACTTTGAAAACGACAAAACAGTACGAATCGGCAGGTGATTTCTGAAATACGTCACCGCCTATTGTTGTGTAGGAGTGTAGAGTTCCAAATTTGATTTGTAACCACGAATTTATTCCTTAGTCGTCTCGTCTCGTCTCGTCTCGTCTCGTCTCGTCCCGCAGACGTTTGTCGTGCTTGCGCTGTCATATGGACCACGACCCGAGCGGCAGCGAGCGGCAGTCGGGCAGAGTCGGGACAAGTCGGGGCGGGGACAGGGACAGGGATAGGAATGGTGCGAATGCACTGCAAACTACGCAGACACCTGGTGTGAGGCGAGGCGAAGCGAGGATGCCCACATCGCTACCAGTGGCGCCCTCCAGCACGATACTGCCACACCCCGCACAGGCCCTCCGCTGAACACCAGGGACAAGATGCGTCCTCCGCTAGTGTCGAAGGCTGCACGCGCCCAGCGAATGACAGGGGGTGCAACGAGCAGCAGTGCGTCTCACACACGCGGCGGTGCGCCCGCCAATTCGGCCGTCGCTCTGCTGGGACACCGGGCGCGCCTCCCCGCGCCGTCCTCGAGGAACTGGCGGTTGCGGAAGGAAGCGCTTTCGTCAAATGCGGCCGAAAACTAACATTTTGTGTGTTGGGAGAAAAGCCGAACGCGAATTCTGCCGTGCTCCTACATTAGATGAGCGCCAACGGCCATACCATAATGAATACACCGGTTCTCGTCCGATCACCGAAGTTAAGCATCATCGGGCCCGGCTAGTACTTGGATGGGTGACCGCCTGGGAAACCCGGGTGCTGTTGGCTCCCTTCCTTTTCTTTTTTTTTGTTATGTCGCCAGCCCAATTTTCAAACTACCTTTCTGTTGTGACAAAGATGCTTCCTTAAGCCTTTTAAACTACTGTACTGGTACGAAAATGCAGTAATTAACTCAGTTTGAGGGAGAATGTGCTAACCAAGTTTGCCAAGAAGACTTTGAAAACGACAAAACAGTACGAATCGGCAGGTGATTTCTGAAATACGTCACCGCCAATTGTTGTGTAGGAGTGTAGAGTTCCAAATTTGATTTGTAACCACGAATTTATTCCTTAGTCGTCTCGTCTCGTCTCGTCTCGTCTCGTCTCGTCCCGCAGACGTTTGTCGTGCTTGCGCTGTCATATGGACCACGACCCGAGCGGCAGCGAGCGGCAGTCGGGCAGAGTCGGGACAAGTCGGGGCGGGGACAGGGACAGGGATAGGAATGGTGCGAATGCACTGCAAACTACGCAGACACCTGGTGTGAGGCGAGGCGAGGCGAGGCGAGGAAGCCCACATCGCTACCAGTGGCGCCCTCCAGCACGACACTGCCACACCCCGCAGAGGCCCTCCGCTGAACACCAGGGACAAGATGCGTCCTCCGCTAGTGTCGAAGGCTGCACGCGCCCAGCAAATGACAGGGGGTGCAACGAGCAGCAGTGCGTCTCACACACGCGGCGGTGCGCCCGCCAATTCGGCCGTCGCTCTGCTGGGACGCCGGGCGCGCCTCCCCGCGCCGTCCTCGAGGAACTGGCGGTTGCGGAAGGAAGCGCTTTCGTCAAATGCGGCCGAAAACTAACATTTTGTGTGTTGGGAGAAAAGCCGAACGCGAATTCTGCCGTGCTCCTACATTAGATGAGCGCCAACGGCCATACCATGATGAATACACCGGTTCTCGTCCGATCACCGAAGTTAAGCATCATCGGGCCCGGCTAGTACTTGGATGGGTGACCGCCTGGGAAACCCGGGTGCTGTTGGCTCCCTTCCTTTTTTTTTTTATGTCGCCAGCCCAATTTTCAAACTACCTTTCTGTTGTGAGAAAGATGCTTCCTTAAGCCTTTTAAACTACTGTAATGGTACGAAAATGCAGTAATTAACTCAGTTTGAGGGAGAATGTGCTAACCAAGTTTGCCAAGAAGACTTTGAAAACGACAAAACAGTACGAATCAGCAGGTGATTTCTGAAATACGTCACCGCCTATTGATGTGTAGGAGTGTAGAGTTCCAAATTTGATTTGTAACCACGAATTTATTCCTTAGTCGTCTCGTCTCGTCTCGTCTCGTCTCGTCCCGCAGACGTTTGTCGTGCTTGCGCTGTCATATGGACCACGACCCGAGCGGCAGCGAGCGGCAGTCGAGCAGAGTCGGGACAAGTCGGGACGGGGACAGGGACAGGGATAGGAATGGTGCGAATGCACTGCAAACTACGCAGACACCTGGTGTGAGGCGAGGCGAAGCGAGGAAGCCCACATCGCTACCAGTGGCGCCCTCCAGCACGATAATGCCACACACCGCACAGGCCCTCCGCTGAACACCAGGGACAAGATGCGTCCTCCGCTAGTGTCGAAGGCTGCACGCGCCCAGCAAATGACAGGGGGTGCAACGAGCAGCAGTGCGTCTCACACACGCGGCGGTGCGCCCGCCAATTCGGCCGTCGCTCTGCTGGGACGCCGGGCGCGCCTCCCCGCGCCGTCCTCGAGGAACTGGCGGTTGCGGAAGGAAGCGCTTTCGTCAAATGCGGCCGAAAACTAACATTTTGTGTGTTGGGAGAAAAGCCGAACGCGAATTCTGCCGTGCTCCTACATTAGATGAGCGCCAACGGCCATACCATAATGAATACACCGGTTCTCGTCCGATCACCGAAGTTAAGCATCATCGGGCCCGGCTAGTACTTGGATGGGTGACCGCCTGGGAAACCCGGGTGCTGTTGGCTCCCTTCCTTTTCTTCTTTTTTGTTATGTCGCCAGCCCAATTTTCAAACTACCTTTCTGTTGTGACAAAGATGCTTCCTTAAGCCTTTTAAACTACTGTAATGGTACGAAAATGCAGTAATTAACTCAGTTTGAGGGAGAATGTGCTAACCAAGTTTGCCAAGAAGACTTTGAAAACGACAAAACAGTACGAATCGGCAGGTGATTTCTGAAATACGTCACCGCCTATTGTTGTGTAGGAGTGTAGAGTTCCAAATTTGATTTGTAACCACGAATTTATTCCTTAGTCGTCTCGTCTCGTCTCGTCTCGTCTCGTCCCGCAGACGTTTGTCGTGCTTGCGCTGTCATATGGACCACGACCCGAGCGGCAGCGAGCGGCAGTCGAGCAAAGTCGGGACAAGTCGGGACGGGGACAGGGACAGGGATAGGAATGGTGCGAATGCACTGCAAACTACGCAGACACCTGGTGTGAGGCGAGGCGAAGCGAGGAAGCCCACATCGCTACCAGTGGCGCCCTCCAGCACGATACTGCCACACCCCGCACAGGCCCTCCGCTGAACACCAGGGACAAGATGCGTCCTCCGCTAGTGTCGAAGGCTGCACGCGCCCAGCGAATGACAGGGGGTGCAACGAGCAGCAGTGCGTCTCACACACGCGGCGGTGCGCCCGCCAATTCGGCCGTCGCTCTGCTGGGACACCGGGCGCGCCTCCCCGCGCCGTCCTCGAGGAACTGGCGGTTGCGGAAGGAAGCGCTTTCGTCAAATGCGGCCGAAAACTAACATTTTGTGTGTTGGGAGAAAAGCCGAACGCGAATTCTGCCGTGCTCCTACATTAGATGAGCGCCAACGGCCATACCATAATGAATACACCGGTTCTCGTCCGATCACCGAAGTTAAGCATCATCGGGCCCGGCTAGTACTTGGATGGGTGACCGCCTGGGAAACCCGGGTGCTGTTGGCTCCCTTCCTTTTCTTTTTTTTTTGTTATGTCGCCAGCCCAATTTTCAAACTACCTTTCTGTTGTGACAAAGATGCTTCCTTAAGCCTTTTAAACTACTGTACTGGTACGAAAATGCAGTAGTTAACTCAGTTTGAGGGAGAATGTGCTAACCAAGTTTGCCAAGAAGACTTTGAAAACGACAAAACAGTACGAATCGGCAGGTGATTTCTGAAATACGTCACCGCCTATTGTTGTGTAGGAGTGTAGAGTTCCAAATTTGATTTGTAACCACGAATTTATTCCTTAGTCGTCTCGTCTCGTCTCGTCTCGTCTCGTCCCGCAGACGTTTGTCGTGCTTGCGCTGTCATATGGACCACGACCCGAGCGGCAGCGAGCGGCAGTCGAGCAGAGTCGGGACAAGTCGGGACGGGGACAGGGACAGGGATAGGAATGGTGCGAATGCACTGCAAACTACGCAGACACCTGGTGTGAGGCGAGGCGAAGCGAGGAAGCCCACATCGCTACCAGTGGCGCCCTCCAGCACGATAATGCCACACCCCGCACAGGCCCTCCGCTGAACACCAGGGACAAGATGCGTCCTCCGCTAGTGTCGAAGGCTGCACGCGCCCAGCAAATGACAGGGGGTGCAACGAGCAGCAGTGCGTCTCACACACGCGGCGGTGCGCCCGCCAATTCGGCCGTCGCTCTGCTGGGACGCCGGGCGCGCCTCCCCGCGCCGTCCTCGAGGAACTGGCGGTTGCGGAAGGAAGCGCTTTCGTCAAATGCGGCCGAAAACTAACATTTTGTGTGTTGGGAGAAAAGCCGAACGCGAATTCTGCCGTGCTCCTACATTAGATGAGCGCCAACGGCCATACCATGATGAATACACCGGTTCTCGTCCGATCACCGAAGTTAAGCATCATCGGGCCCGGCTAGTACTTGGATGGGTGACCGCCTGGGAAACCCGGGTGCTGTTGGCTCCCTTCCTTTTCTTTTTTTTTGTTATGTCGCCAGCCCAATTTTCAAACTACCTTTCTGTTGTGACAAAGATGCTTCCTTAAGCCTTTTAAACTACTGTACTGGTACGAAAATGCAGTAGTTAACTCAGTTTGAGGGAGAATGTGCTAACCAAGTTTGCCAAGAAGACTTTGAAAACGACAAAACAGTACGAATCGGCAGGTGATTTCTGAAATACGTCACCGCCTATTGTTGTGTAGGAGTGTAGAGTTCCAAATTTGATTTGTAACCACGAATTTATTCCTTAGTCGTCTCGTCTCGTCTCGTCTCGTCTCGTCCCGCAGACGTTTGTCGTGCTTGCGCTGTCATATGGACCACGACCCGAGCGGCAGCGAGCGGCAGTCGAGCAGAGTCGGGACAAGTCGGGACGGGGACAGGGACAGGGATAGGAATGGTGCGAATGCACTGCAAACTACGCAGACACCTGGTGTGAGGCGAGGCGAAGCGAGGAAGCCCACATCGCTACCAGTGGCGCCCTCCAGCACGATAATGCCACACCCCGCACAGGCCCTCCGCTGAACACCAGGGACAAGATGCGTCCTCCGCTAGTGTCGAAGGCTGCACGCGCCCAGCAAATGACAGGGGGTGCAACGAGCAGCAGTGCGTCTCACACACGCGGCGGTGCGCCCGCCAATTCGGCCGTCGCTCTGCTGGGACGCCGGGCGCGCCTCCCCGCGCCGTCCTCGAGGAACTGGCGGTTGCGGAAGGAAGCGCTTTCGTCAAATGCGGCCGAAAACTAACATTTTGTGTGTTGGGAGAAAAGCCGAACGCGAATTCTGCCGTGCTCCTACATTAGATGAGCGCCAACGGCCATACCATGATGAATACACCGGTTCTCGTCCGATCACCGAAGTTAAGCATCATCGGGCCCGGCTAGTACTTGGATGGGTGACCGCCTGGGAAACCCGGGTGCTGTTGGCTCCCTTCCTTTTTTTTTTTATGTCGCCAGCCCAATTTTCAAACTACCTTTCTGTTGTGAGAAAGATGCTTCCTTAAGCCTTTTAAACTACTGTAATGGTACGAAAATGCAGTAATTAACTCAGTTTGAGGGAGAATGTGCTAACCAAGTTTGCCAAGAAGACTTTGAAAACGACAAAACAGTACGAATCAGCAGGTGATTTCTGAAATACGTCACCGCCTATTGATGTGTAGGAGTGTAGAGTTCCAAATTTGATTTGTAACCACGAATTTATTCCTTAGTCGTCTCGTCTCGTCTCGTCTCGTCTCGTCCCGCAGACGTTTGTCGTGCTTGCGCTGTCATATGGACCACGACCCGAGCGGCAGCGAGCGGCAGTCGAGCAGAGTCGGGACAAGTCGGGACGGGGACAGGGACAGGGATAGGAATGGTGCGAATGCACTGCAAACTACGCAGACACCTGGTGTGAGGCGAGGCGAAGCGAGGAAGCCCACATCGCTACCAGTGGCGCCCTCCAGCACGATAATGCCACACACCGCACAGGCCCTCCGCTGAACACCAGGGACAAGATGCGTCCTCCGCTAGTGTCGAAGGCTGCACGCGCCCAGCAAATGACAGGGGGTGCAACGAGCAGCAGTGCGTCTCACACACGCGGCGGTGCGCCCGCCAATTCGGCCGTCGCTCTGCTGGGACGCCGGGCGCGCCTCCCCGCGCCGTCCTCGAGGAACTGGCGGTTGCGGAAGGAAGCGCTTTCGTCAAATGCGGCCGAAAACTAACATTTTGTGTGTTGGGAGAAAAGCCGAACGCGAATTCTGCCGTGCTCCTACATTAGATGAGCGCCAACGGCCATACCATAATGAATACACCGGTTCTCGTCCGATCACCGAAGTTAAGCATCATCGGGCCCGGCTAGTACTTGGATGGGTGACCGCCTGGGAAACCCGGGTGCTGTTGGCTCCCTTCCTTTTCTTCTTTTTTGTTATGTCGCCAGCCCAATTTTCAAACTACCTTTCTGTTGTGACAAAGATGCTTCCTTAAGCCTTTTAAACTACTGTAATGGTACGAAAATGCAGTAATTAACTCAGTTTGAGGGAGAATGTGCTAACCAAGTTTGCCAAGAAGACTTTGAAAACGACAAAACAGTACGAATCGGCAGGTGATTTCTGAAATACGTCACCGCCTATTGTTGTGTAGGAGTGTAGAGTTCCAAATTTGATTTGTAACCACGAATTTATTCCTTAGTCGTCTCGTCTCGTCTCGTCTCGTCTCGTCCCGCAGACGTTTGTCGTGCTTGCGCTGTCATATGGACCACGACCCGAGCGGCAGCGAGCGGCAGTCGAGCAAAGTCGGGACAAGTCGGGACGGGGACAGGGACAGGGATAGGAATGGTGCGAATGCACTGCAAACTACGCAGACACCTGGTGTGAGGCGAGGCGAAGCGAGGAAGCCCACATCGCTACCAGTGGCGCCCTCCAGCACGATAATGCCACACCCCGCACAGGCCCTCCGCTGAACACCAGGGACAAGATGCGTCCTCCGCTAGTGTCGAAGGCTGCACGCGCCCAGCGAATGACAGGGGGTGCAACGAGCAGCAGTGCGTCTCACACACGCGGCGGTGCGCCCGCCAATTCGGCCGTCGCTCTGCTGGGACACCGGGCGCGCCTCCCCGCGCCGTCCTCGAGGAACTGGCGGTTGCGGAAGGAAGCGCTTTCGTCAAATGCGGCCGAAAACTAACATTTTGTGTGTTGGGAGAAAAGCCGAACGCGAATTCTGCCGTGCTCCTACATTAGATGAGCGCCAACGGCCATACCATAATGAATACACCGGTTCTCGTCCGATCACCGAAGTTAAGCATCATCGGGCCCGGCTAGTACTTGGATGGGTGACCGCCTGGGAAACCCGGGTGCTGTTGGCTCCCTTCCTTTTCTTTTTTTTTTGTTATGTCGCCAGCCCAATTTTCAAACTACCTTTCTGTTGTGACAAAGATGCTTCCTTAAGCCTTTTAAACTACTGTACTGGTACGAAAATGCAGTAGTTAACTCAGTTTGAGGGAGAATGTGCTAACCAAGTTTGCCAAGAAGACTTTGAAAACGACAAAACAGTACGAATCGGCAGGTGATTTCTGAAATACGTCACCGCCTATTGTTGTGTAGGAGTGTAGAGTTCCAAATTTGATTTGTAACCACGAATTTATTCCTTAGTCGTCTCGTCTCGTCTCGTCTCGTCTCGTCCCGCAGACGTTTGTCGTGCTTGCGCTGTCATATGGACCACGACCCGAGCGGCAGCGAGCGGCAGTCGAGCAGAGTCGGGACAAGTCGGGACGGGGACAGGGACAGGGATAGGAATGGTGCGAATGCACTGCAAACTACGCAGACACCTGGTGTGAGGCGAGGCGAAGCGAGGAAGCCCACATCGCTACCAGTGGCGCCCTCCAGCACGATAATGCCACACCCCGCACAGGCCCTCCGCTGAACACCAGGGACAAGATGCGTCCTCCGCTAGTGTCGAAGGCTGCACGCGCCCAGCAAATGACAGGGGGTGCAACGAGCAGCAGTGCGTCTCACACACGCGGCGGTGCGCCCGCCAATTCGGCCGTCGCTCTGCTGGGACGCCGGGCGCGCCTCCCCGCGCCGTCCTCGAGGAACTGGCGGTTGCGGAAGGAAGCGCTTTCGTCAAATGCGGCCGAAAACTAACATTTTGTGTGTTGGGAGAAAAGCCGAACGCGAATTCTGCCGTGCTCCTACATTAGATGAGCGCCAACGGCCATACCATGATGAATACACCGGTTCTCGTCCGATCACCGAAGTTAAGCATCATCGGGCCCGGCTAGTACTTGGATGGGTGACCGCCTGGGAAACCCGGGTGCTGTTGGCTCCCTTCCTTTTCTTTTTTTTTGTTATGTCGCCAGCCCAATTTTCAAACTACCTTTCTGTTGTGACAAAGATGCTTCCTTAAGCCTTTTAAACTACTGTACTGGTACGAAAATGCAGTAGTTAACTCAGTTTGAGGGAGAATGTGCTAACCAAGTTTGCCAAGAAGACTTTGAAAACGACAAAACAGTACGAATCGGCAGGTGATTTCTGAAATACGTCACCGCCTATTGTTGTGTAGGAGTGTAGAGTTCCAAATTTGATTTGTAACCACGAATTTATTCCTTAGTCGTCTCGTCTCGTCTCGTCTCGTCTCGTCCCGCAGACGTTTGTCGTGCTTGCGCTGTCATATGGACCACGACCCGAGCGGCAGCGAGCGGCAGTCGAGCAAAGTCGGGACAAGTCGGGACGGGGACAGGGACAGGGATAGGAATGGTGCGAATGCACTGCAAACTACGCAGACACCTGGTGTGAGGCGAGGCGAAGCGAGGAAGCCCACATCGCTACCAGTGGCGCCCTCCAGCACGATACTGCCACACCCCGCACAGGCCCTCCGCTGAACACCAGGGACAAGATGCGTCCTCCGCTAGTGTCGAAGGCTGCACGCGCCCAGCGAATGACAGGGGGTGCAACGAGCAGCAGTGCGTCTCACACACGCGGCGGTGCGCCCGCCAATTCGGCCGTCGCTCTGCTGGGACACCGGGCGCGCCTCCCCGCGCCGTCCTCGAGGAACTGGCGGTTGCGGAAGGAAGCGCTTTCGTCAAATGCGGCCGAAAACTAACATTTTGTGTGTTGGGAGAAAAGCCGAACGCGAATTCTGCCGTGCTCCTACATTAGATGAGCGCCAACGGCCATACCATAATGAATACACCGGTTCTCGTCCGATCACCGAAGTTAAGCATCATCGGGCCCGGCTAGTACTTGGATGGGTGACCGCCTGGGAAACCCGGGTGCTGTTGGCTCCCCTCCTTTTCTTCTTTTTTGTTATGTCGCCAGCCCAATTTTCAAACTACCTTTCTGTTGTGACAAAGATGCTTCCTTAAGCCTTTTAAACTACTGTAATGGTACGAAAATGCAGTAATTAACTCAGTTTGAGGGAGAATGTGCTAACCAAGTTTGCCAAGAAGACTTTGAAAACGACAAAACAGTACGAATCGGCAGGTGATTTCTGAAATACGTCCCCGCCTATTGTTGTGTAGGAGTGTAGAGTTCCAAATTTGATTTGTAACCACGAATTTATTCCTTAGTCGTCTCGTCTCGTCTCGTCTCGTCTCGTCCCGCAGACGTTTGTCGTGCTTGCGCTGTCATATGGACCACGACCCGAGCGGCAGCGAGCGGCAGTCGAGCAAAGTCGGGACAAGTCGGGACGGGGACAGGGACAGGGATAGGAATGGTGCGAATGCACTGCAAACTACGCAGACACCTGGTGTGAGGCGAGGCGAAGCGAGGAAGCCCACATCGCTACCAGTGGCGCCCTCCAGCACGATACTGCCACACCCCGCACAGGCCCTCCGCTGAACACCAGGGACAAGATGCGTCCTCCGCTAGTGTCGAAGGCTGCACGCGCCCAGCGAATGACAGGGGGTGCAACGAGCAGCAGTGCGTCTCACACACGCGGCGGTGCGCCCGCCAATTCGGCCGTCGCTCTGCTGGGACACCGGGCGCGCCTCCCCGCGCCGTCCTCGAGGAACTGGCGGTTGCGGAAGGAAGCGCTTTCGTCAAATGCGGCCGAAAACTAACATTTTGTGTGTTGGGAGAAAAGCCGAACGCGAATTCTGCCGTGCTCCTACATTAGATGAGCGCCAACGGCCATACCATAATGAATACACCGGTTCTCGTCCGATCACCGAAGTTAAGCATCATCGGGCCCGGCTAGTACTTGGATGGGTGACCGCCTGGGAAACCCGGGTGCTGTTGGCTCCCTTCCTTTTCTTTTTTTTTGTTATGTCGCCAGCCCAATTTTCAAACTACCTTTCTGTTGTGACAAAGATGCTTCCTTAAGCCTTTTAAACTACTGTACTGGTACGAAAATGCAGTAGTTAACTCAGTTTGAGGGAGAATGTGCTAACCAAGTTTGCCAAGAAGACTTTGAAAACGACAAAACAGTACGAATCGGCAGGTGATTTCTGAAATACGTCACCGCCTATTGTTGTGTAGGAGTGTAGAGTTCCAAATTTGATTTGTAACCACGAATTTATTCCTTAGTCGTCTCGTCTCGTCTCGTCTCGTCTCGTCCCGCAGACGTTTGTCGTGCTTGCGCTGTCATATGGACCACGACCCGAGCGGCAGCGAGCGGCAGTCGAGCAGAGTCGGGACAAGTCGGGACGGGGACAGGGACAGGGATAGGAATGGTGCGAATGCACTGCAAACTACGCAGACACCTGGTGTGAGGCGAGGCGAAGCGAGGAAGCCCACATCGCTACCAGTGGCGCCCTCCAGCACGATAATGCCACACCCCGCACAGGCCCTCCGCTGAACACCAGGGACAAGATGCGTCCTCCGCTAGTGTCGAAGGCTGCACGCGCCCAGCAAATGACAGGGGGTGCAACGAGCAGCAGTGCGTCTCACACACGCGGCGGTGCGCCCGCCAATTCGGCCGTCGCTCTGCTGGGACGCCGGGCGCGCCTCCCCGCGCCGTCCTCGAGGAACTGGCGGTTGCGGAAGGAAGCGCTTTCGTCAAATGCGGCCGAAAACTAACATTTTGTGTGTTGGGAGAAAAGCCGAACGCGAATTCTGCCGTGCTCCTACATTAGATGAGCGCCAACGGCCATACCATGATGAATACACCGGTTCTCGTCCGATCACCGAAGTTAAGCATCATCGGGCCCGGCTAGTACTTGGATGGGTGACCGCCTGGGAAACCCGGGTGCTGTTGGCTCCCTTCCTTTTCTTTTTTTTTGTTATGTCGCCAGCCCAATTTTCAAACTACCTTTCTGTTGTGACAAAGATGCTTCCTTAAGCCTTTTAAACTACTGTACTGGTACGAAAATGCAGTAGTTAACTCAGTTTGAGGGAGAATGTGCTAACCAAGTTTGCCAAGAAGACTTTGAAAACGACAAAACAGTACGAATCGGCAGGTGATTTCTGAAATACGTCACCGCCTATTGTTGTGTAGGAGTGTAGAGTTCCAAATTTGATTTGTAACCACGAATTTATTCCTTAGTCGTCTCGTCTCGTCTCGTCTCGTCTCGTCCCGCAGACGTTTGTCGTGCTTGCGCTGTCATATGGACCACGACCCGAGCGGCAGCGAGCGGCAGTCGAGCAAAGTCGGGACAAGTCGGGACGGGGACAGGGACAGGGATAGGAATGGTGCGAATGCACTGCAAACTACGCAGACACCTGGTGTGAGGCGAGGCGAAGCGAGGAAGCCCACATCGCTACCAGTGGCGCCCTCCAGCACGATACTGCCACACCCCGCACAGGCCCTCCGCTGAACACCAGGGACAAGATGCGTCCTCCGCTAGTGTCGAAGGCTGCACGCGCCCAGCGAATGACAGGGGGTGCAACGAGCAGCAGTGCGTCTCACACACGCGGCGGTGCGCCCGCCAATTCGGCCGTCGCTCTGCTGGGACACCGGGCGCGCCTCCCCGCGCCGTCCTCGAGGAACTGGCGGTTGCGGAAGGAAGCGCTTTCGTCAAATGCGGCCGAAAACTAACATTTTGTGTGTTGGGAGAAAAGCCGAACGCGAATTCTGCCGTGCTCCTACATTAGATGAGCGCCAACGGCCATACCATAATGAATACACCGGTTCTCGTCCGATCACCGAAGTTAAGCATCATCGGGCCCGGCTAGTACTTGGATGGGTGACCGCCTGGGAAACCCGGGTGCTGTTGGCTCCCTTCCTTTTCTTTTTTTTTGTTATGTCGCCAGCCCAATTTTCAAACTACCTTTCTGTTGTGACAAAGATGCTTCCTTAAGCCTTTTAAACTACTGTACTGGTACGAAAATGCAGTAGATAACTCAGTTTGAGGGAGAATGTGCTAACCAAGTTTGCCAAGAAGACTTTGAAAACGACAAAACAGTACGAATCGGCAGGTGATTTCTGAAATACGTCACCGCCTATTGTTGTGTAGGAGTGTAGAGTTCCAAATTTGATTTGTAACCACGAATTTATTCCTTAGTCGTCTCGTCTCGTCTCGTCTCGTCTCGTCCCGCAGACGTTTGTCGTGCTTGCGCTGTCATATGGACCACGACCCGAGCGGCAGCGAGCGGCAGTCGAGCAGAGTCGGGACAAGTCGGGACGGGGACAGGGACAGGGATAGGAATGGTGCGAATGCACTGCAAACTACGCAGACACCTGGTGTGAGGCGAGGCGAAGCGAGGAAGCCCACATCGCTACCAGTGGCGCCCTCCAGCACGATAATGCCACACCCCGCACAGGCCCTCCGCTGAACACCAGGGACAAGATGCGTCCTCCGCTAGTGTCGAAGGCTGCACGCGCCCAGCAAATGACAGGGGGTGCAACGAGCAGCAGTGCGTCTCACACACGCGGCGGTGCGCCCGCCAATTCGGCCGTCGCTCTGCTGGGACGCCGGGCGCGCCTCCCCGCGCCGTCCTCGAGGAACTGGCGGTTGCGGAAGGAAGCGCTTTCGTCAAATGCGGCCGAAAACTAACATTTTGTGTGTTGGGAGAAAAGCCGAACGCGAATTCTGCCGTGCTCCTACATTAGATGAGCGCCAACGGCCATACCATGATGAATACACCGGTTCTCGTCCGATCACCGAAGTTAAGCATCATCGGGCCCGGCTAGTACTTGGATGGGTGACCGCCTGGGAAACCCGGGTGCTGTTGGCTCCCTTCCTTTTCTTTTTTTTTGTTATGTCGCCAGCCCAATTTTCAAACTACCTTTCTGTTGTGACAAAGATGCTTCCTTAAGCCTTTTAAACTACTGTACTGGTACGAAAATGCAGTAGTTAACTCAGTTTGAGGGAGAATGTGCTAACCAAGTTTGCCAAGAAGACTTTGAAAACGACAAAACAGTACGAATCGGCAGGTGATTTCTGAAATACGTCACCGCCTATTGTTGTGTAGGAGTGTAGAGTTCCAAATTTGATTTGTAACCACGAATTTATTCCTTAGTCGTCTCGTCTCGTCTCGTCTCGTCTCGTCCCGCAGACGTTTGTCGTGCTTGCGCTGTCATATGGACCACGACCCGAGCGGCAGCGAGCGGCAGTCGAGCAAAGTCGGGACAAGTCGGGACGGGGACAGGGACAGGGATAGGAATGGTGCGAATGCACTGCAAACTACGCAGACACCTGGTGTGAGGCGAGGCGAAGCGAGGAAGCCCACATCGCTACCAGTGGCGCCCTCCAGCACGATACTGCCACACCCCGCACAGGCCCTCCGCTGAACACCAGGGACAAGATGCGTCCTCCGCTAGTGTCGAAGGCTGCACGCGCCCAGCGAATGACAGGGGGTGCAACGAGCAGCAGTGCGTCTCACACACGCGGCGGTGCGCCCGCCAATTCGGCCGTCGCTCTGCTGGGACACCGGGCGCGCCTCCCCGCGCCGTCCTCGAGGAACTGGCGGTTGCGGAAGGAAGCGCTTTCGTCAAATGCGGCCGAAAACTAACATTTTGTGTGTTGGGAGAAAAGCCGAACGCGAATTCTGCCGTGCTCCTACATTAGATGAGCGCCAACGGCCATACCATAATGAATACACCGGTTCTCGTCCGATCACCGAAGTTAAGCATCATCGGGCCCGGCTAGTACTTGGATGGGTGACCGCCTGGGAAACCCGGGTGCTGTTGGCTCCCTTCCTTTTCTTTTTTTTTGTTATGTCGCCAGCCCAATTTTCAAACTACCTTTCTGTTGTGACAAAGATGCTTCCTTAAGCCTTTTAAACTACTGTACTGGTACGAAAATGCAGTAGATAACTCAGTTTGAGGGAGAATGTGCTAACCAAGTTTGCCAAGAAGACTTTGAAAACGACAAAACAGTACGAATCGGCAGGTGATTTCTGAAATACGTCACCGCCTATTGTTGTGTAGGAGTGTAGAGTTCCAAATTTGATTTGTAACCACGAATTTATTCCTTAGTCGTCTCGTCTCGTCTCGTCTCGTCTCGTCCCGCAGACGTTTGTCGTGCTTGCGCTGTCATATGGACCACGACCCGAGCGGCAGCGAGCGGCAGTCGAGCAGAGTCGGGACAAGTCGGGACGGGGACAGGGACAGGGATAGGAATGGTGCGAATGCACTGCAAACTACGCAGACACCTGGTGTGAGGCGAGGCGAAGCGAGGAAGCCCACATCGCTACCAGTGGCGCCCTCCAGCACGATAATGCCACACCCCGCACAGGCCCTCCGCTGAACACCAGGGACAAGATGCGTCCTCCGCTAGTGTCGAAGGCTGCACGCGCCCAGCAAATGACAGGGGGTGCAACGAGCAGCAGTGCGTCTCACACACGCGGCGGTGCGCCCGCCAATTCGGCCGTCGCTCTGCTGGGACGCCGGGCGCGCCTCCCCGCGCCGTCCTCGAGGAACTGGCGGTTGCGGAAGGAAGCGCTTTCGTCAAATGCGGCCGAAAACTAACATTTTGTGTGTTGGGAGAAAAGCCGAACGCGAATTCTGCCGTGCTCCTACATTAGATGAGCGCCAACGGCCATACCATGATGAATACACCGGTTCTCGTCCGATCACCGAAGTTAAGCATCATCGGGCCCGGCTAGTACTTGGATGGGTGACCGCCTGGGAAACCCGGGTGCTGTTGGCTCCCTTCCTTTTCTTTTTTTTTGTTATGTCGCCAGCCCAATTTTCAAACTACCTTTCTGTTGTGACAAAGATGCTTCCTTAAGCCTTTTAAACTACTGTACTGGTACGAAAATGCAGTAGTTAACTCAGTTTGAGGGAGAATGTGCTAACCAAGTTTGCCAAGAAGACTTTGAAAACGACAAAACAGTACGAATCGGCAGGTGATTTCTGAAATACGTCACCGCCTATTGTTGTGTAGGAGTGTAGAGTTCCAAATTTGATTTGTAACCACGAATTTATTCCTTAGTCGTCTCGTCTCGTCTCGTCTCGTCTCGTCCCGCAGACGTTTGTCGTGCTTGCGCTGTCATATGGACCACGACCCGAGCGGCAGCGAGCGGCAGTCGAGCAAAGTCGGGACAAGTCGGGACGGGGACAGGGACAGGGATAGGAATGGTGCGAATGCACTGCAAACTACGCAGACACCTGGTGTGAGGCGAGGCGAAGCGAGGAAGCCCACATCGCTACCAGTGGCGCCCTCCAGCACGATACTGCCACACCCCGCACAGGCCCTCCGCTGAACACCAGGGACAAGATGCGTCCTCCGCTAGTGTCGAAGGCTGCACGCGCCCAGCGAATGACAGGGGGTGCAACGAGCAGCAGTGCGTCTCACACACGCGGCGGTGCGCCCGCCAATTCGGCCGTCGCTCTGCTGGGACACCGGGCGCGCTTCCCCGCGCCGTCCTCGAGGAACTGGCGGTTGCGGAAGGAAGCGCTTTCGTCAAATGCGGCCGAAAACTAACATTTTGTGTGTTGGGAGAAAAGCCGAACGCGAATTCTGCCGTGCTCCTACATTAGATGAGCGCCAACGGCCATACCATAATGAATACACCGGTTCTCGTCCGATCACCGAAGTTAAGCATCATCGGGCCCGGCTAGTACTTGGATGGGTGACCGCCTGGGAAACCCGGGTGCTGTTGGCTCCCTTCCTTTTCTTTTTTTTTGTTATGTCGCCAGCCCAATTTTCAAACTACCTTTCTGTTGTGACAAAGATGCTTCCTTAAGCCTTTTAAACTACTGTACTGGTACGAAAATGCAGTAGTTAACTCAGTTTGAGGGAGAATGTGCTAACCAAGTTTGCCAAGAAGACTTTGAAAACGACAAAACAGTACGAATCGGCAGGTGATTTCTGAAATACGTCACCGCCTATTGTTGTGTAGGAGTGTAGAGTTCCAAATTTGATTTGTAACCACGAATTTATTCCTTAGTCGTCTCGTCTCGTCTCGTCTCGTCTCGTCCCGCAGACGTTTGTCGTGCTTGCGCTGTCATATGGACCACGACCCGAGCGGCAGCGAGCGGCAGTCGAGCAGAGTCGGGACAAGTCGGGACGGGGACAGGGACAGGGATAGGAATGGTGCGAATGCACTGCAAACTACGCAGACACCTGGTGTGAGGCGAGGCGAAGCGAGGAAGCCCACATCGCTACCAGTGGCGCCCTCCAGCACGATAATGCCACACCCCGCACAGGCCCTCCGCTGAACACCAGGGACAAGATGCGTCCTCCGCTAGTGTCGAAGGCTGCACGCGCCCAGCAAATGACAGGGGGTGCAACGAGCAGCAGTGCGTCTCACACACGCGGCGGTGCGCCCGCCAATTCGGCCGTCGCTCTGCTGGGACGCCGGGCGCGCCTCCCCGCGCCGTCCTCGAGGAACTGGCGGTTGCGGAAGGAAGCGCTTTCGTCAAATGCGGCCGAAAACTAACATTTTGTGTGTTGGGAGAAAAGCCGAACGCGAATTCTGCCGTGCTCCTACATTAGATGAGCGCCAACGGCCATACCATGATGAATACACCGGTTCTCGTCCGATCACCGAAGTTAAGCATCATCGGGCCCGGCTAGTACTTGGATGGGTGACCGCCTGGGAAACCCGGGTGCTGTTGGCTCCCTTCCTTTTCTTTTTTTTTGTTATGTCGCCAGCCCAATTTTCAAACTACCTTTCTGTTGTGACAAAGATGCTTCCTTAAGCCTTTTAAACTACTGTACTGGTACGAAAATGCAGTAGTTAACTCAGTTTGAGGGAGAATGTGCTAACCAAGTTTGCCAAGAAGACTTTGAAAACGACAAAACAGTACGAATCGGCAGGTGATTTCTGA
Source organism: Schistocerca cancellata (assembly GCF_023864275.1). Lineage (NCBI taxonomy): Eukaryota > Metazoa > Arthropoda > Insecta > Orthoptera > Acrididae > Schistocerca > Schistocerca cancellata. Next base: position 4,114,456 of record NW_026047143.1, on the reverse strand, counting down.
AATACGTCACCGCCTATTGTTGTGTAGGAGTGTAGAGTTCCAAATTTGATTTGTAACCACGAATTTATTCCTTAGTCGTCTCGTCTCGTCTCGTCTCGTCTCGTCCCGCAGACGTTTGTCGTGCTTGCGCTGTCATATGGACCACGACCCGAGCGGCAGCGAGCGGCAGTCGAGCAAAGTCGGGACAAGTCGGGACGGGGACAGGGACAGGGATAGGAATGGTGCGAATGCACTGCAAACTACGCAGACACCTGGTGTGAGGCGAGGCGAAGCGAGGAAGCCCACATCGCTACCAGTGGCGCCCTCCAGCACGATACTGCCACACCCCGCACAGGCCCTCCGCTGAACACCAGGGACAAGATGCGTCCTCCGCTAGTGTCGAAGGCTGCACGCGCCCAGCGAATGACAGGGGGTGCAACGAGCAGCAGTGCGTCTCACACACGCGGGGGTGCGCCCGCCAATTCGGCCGTCGCTCTGCTGGGACACCGGGCGCGCCTCCCCGCGCCGTCCTCGAGGAACTGGCGGTTGCGGAAGGAAGCGCTTTCGTCAAATGCGGCCGAAAACTAACATTTTGTGTGTTGGGAGAAAAGCCGAACGCGAATTCTGCCGTGCTCCTACATTAGATGAGCGCCAACGGCCATACCATAATGAATACACCGGTTCTCGTCCGATCACCGAAGTTAAGCATCATCGGGCCCGGCTAGTACTTGGATGGGTGACCGCCTGGGAAACCCGGGTGCTGTTGGCTCCCTTCCTTTTCTTTTTTTTTGTTATGTCGCCAGCCCAATTTTCAAACTACCTTTCTGTTGTGACAAAGATGCTTCCTTAAGCCTTTTAAACTACTGTACTGGTACGAAAATGCAGTAGTTAACTCAGTTTGAGGGAGAATGTGCTAACCAAGTTTGCCAAGAAGACTTTGAAAACGACAAAACAGTACGAATCGGCAGGTGATTTCTGAAATACGTCACCGCCTATTGTTGTGTAGGAGTGTAGAGTTCCAAATTTGATTTGTAACCACGAATTTATTCCTTAGTCGTCTCGTCTCGTCTCGTCTCGTCTCGTCCCGCAGACGTTTGTCGTGCTTGCGCTGTCATATGGACCACGACCCGAGCGGCAGCGAGCGGCAGTCGAGCAGAGTCGGGACAAGTCGGGACGGGGACAGGGACAGGGATAGGAATGGTGCGAATGCACTGCAAACTACGCAGACACCTGGTGTGAGGCGAGGCGAAGCGAGGAAGCCCACATCGCTACCAGTGGCGCCCTCCAGCACGATAATGCCACACCCCGCACAGGCCCTCCGCTGAACACCAGGGACAAGATGCGTCCTCCGCTAGTGTCGAAGGCTGCACGCGCCCAGCAAATGACAGGGGGTGCAACGAGCAGCAGTGCGTCTCACACACGCGGCGGTGCGCCCGCCAATTCGGCCGTCGCTCTGCTGGGACGCCGGGCGCGCCTCCCCGCGCCGTCCTCGAGGAACTGGCGGTTGCGGAAGGAAGCGCTTTCGTCAAATGCGGCCGAAAACTAACATTTTGTGTGTTGGGAGAAAAGCCGAACGCGAATTCTGCCGTGCTCCTACATTAGATGAGCGCCAACGGCCATACCATGATGAATACACCGGTTCTCGTCCGATCACCGAAGTTAAGCATCATCGGGCCCGGCTAGTACTTGGATGGGTGACCGCCTGGGAAACCCGGGTGCTGTTGGCTCCCTTCCTTTTCTTTTTTTTTGTTATGTCGCCTGCCCAATTTTCAAACTACCTTTCTGTTGTGCAAAGATGCTTCCTTAAGCCTTTTAAACTACTGTACTGGTACGAAAATGCAGTAGTTAACTCAGTTTGAGGGAGAATGTGCTAACCAAGTTTGCCAAGAAGACTTTGAAAACGACAAAACAGTACGAATCGGCAGGTGATTTCTGAAATACGTCACCGCCTATTGTTGTGTAGGAGTGTAGAGTTCCAAATTTGATTTGTAACCACGAATTTATTCCTTAGTCGTCTCGTCTCGTCTCGTCTCGTCTCGTCCCGCAGACGTTTGTCGTGCTTGCGCTGTCATATGGACCACGACCCGAGCGGCAGCGAGCGGCAGTCGAGCAAAGTCGGGACAAGTCGGGACGGGGACAGGGACAGGGATAGGAATGGTGCGAATGCACTGCAAACTACGCAGACACCTGGTGTGAGGCGAGGCGAAGCGAGGAAGCCCACATCGCTACCAGTGGCGCCCTCCAGCACGATACTGCCACACCCCGCACAGGCCCTCCGCTGAACACCAGGGACAAGATGCGTCCTCCGCTAGTGTCGAAGGCTGCACGCGCCCAGCGAATGACAGGGGGTGCAACGAGCAGCAGTGCGTCTCACACACGCGGCGGTGCGCCCGCCAATTCGGCCGTCGCTCTGCTGGGACACCGGGCGCGCCTCCCCGCGCCGTCCTCGAGGAACTGGCGGTTGCGGAAGGAAGCGCTTTCGTCAAATGCGGCCGAAAACTAACATTTTGTGTGTTGGGAGAAAAGCCGAACGCGAATTCTGCCGTGCTCCTACATTAGATGAGCGCCAACGGCCATACCATAATGAATACACCGGTTCTCGTCCGATCACCGAAGTTAAGCATCATCGGGCCCGGCTAGTACTTGGATGGGTGACCGCCTGGGAAACCCGGGTGCTGTTGGCTCCCTTCCTTTTCTTTTTTTTTTGTTATGTCGCCAGCCCAATTTTCAAACTACCTTTCTGTTGTGACAAAGATGCTTCCTTAAGCCTTTTAAACTACTGTACTGGTACGAAAATGCAGTAGATAACTCAGTTTGAGGGAGAATGTGCTAACCAAGTTTGCCAAGAAGACTTTGAAAACGACAAAACAGTACGAATCGGCAGGTGATTTCTGAAATACGTCACCGCCTATTGTTGTGTAGGAGTGTAGAGTTCCAAATTTGATTTGTAACCACGAATTTATTCCTTAGTCGTCTCGTCTCGTCTCGTCTCGTCTCGTCCCGCAGACGTTTGTCGTGCTTGCGCTGTCATATGGACCACGACCCGAGCGGCAGCGAGCGGCAGTCGAGCAGAGTCGGGACAAGTCGGGACGGGGACAGGGACAGGGATAGGAATGGTGCGAATGCACTGCAAACTACGCAGACACCTGGTGTGAGGCGAGGCGAAGCGAGGAAGCCCACATCGCTACCAGTGGCGCCCTCCAGCACGATAATGCCACACCCCGCACAGGCCCTCCGCTGAACACCAGGGACAAGATGCGTCCTCCGCTAGTGTCGAAGGCTGCACGCGCCCAGCAAATGACAGGGGGTGCAACGAGCAGCAGTGCGTCTCACACACGCGGCGGTGCGCCCGCCAATTCGGCCGTCGCTCTGCTGGGACGCCGGGCGCGCCTCCCCGCGCCGTCCTCGAGGAACTGGCGGTTGCGGAAGGAAGCGCTTTCGTCAAATGCGGCCGAAAACTAACATTTTGTGTGTTGGGAGAAAAGCCGAACGCGAATTCTGCCGTGCTCCTACATTAGATGAGCGCCAACGGCCATACCATGATGAATACACCGGTTCTCGTCCGATCACCGAAGTTAAGCATCATCGGGCCCGGCTAGTACTTGGATGGGTGACCGCCTGGGAAACCCGGGTGCTGTTGGCTCCCTTCCTTTTCTTTTTTTTTGTTATGTCGCCAGCCCAATTTTCAAACTACCTTTCTGTTGTGACAAAGATGCTTCCTTAAGCCTTTTAAACTACTGTACTGGTACGAAAATGCAGTAGTTAACTCAGTTTGAGGGAGAATGTGCTAACCAAGTTTGCCAAGAAGACTTTGAAAACGACAAAACAGTACGAATCGGCAGGTGATTTCTGAAATACGTCACCGCCTATTGTTGTGTAGGAGTGTAGAGTTCCAAATTTGATTTGTAACCACGAATTTATTCCTTAGTCGTCTCGTCTCGTCTCGTCTCGTCTCGTCCCGCAGACGTTTGTCGTGCTTGCGCTGTCATATGGACCACGACCCGAGCGGCAGCGAGCGGCAGTCGAGCAAAGTCGGGACAAGTCGGGACGGGGACAGGGACAGGGATAGGAATGGTGCGAATGCACTGCAAACTACGCAGACACCTGGTGTGAGGCGAGGCGAAGCGAGGAAGCCCACATCGCTACCAGTGGCGCCCTCCAGCACGATACTGCCACACCCCGCACAGGCCCTCCGCTGAACACCAGGGACAAGATGCGTCCTCCGCTAGTGTCGAAGGCTGCACGCGCCCAGCGAATGACAGGGGGTGCAACGAGCAGCAGTGCGTCTCACACACGCGGCGGTGCGCCCGCCAATTCGGCCGTCGCTCTGCTGGGACACCGGGCGCGCCTCCCCGCGCCGTCCTCGAGGAACTGGCGGTTGCGGAAGGAAGCGCTTTCGTCAAATGCGGCCGAAAACTAACATTTTGTGTGTTGGGAGAAAAGCCGAACGCGAATTCTGCCGTGCTCCTACATTAGATGAGCGCCAACGGCCATACCATAATGAATACACCGGTTCTCGTCCAATCACCGAAGTTAAGCATCATCGGGCCCGGCTAGTACTTGGATGGGTGACCGCCTGGGAAACCCGGGTGCTGTTGGCTCCCTTCCTTTTCTTTTTTTTTTGTTATGTCGCCAGCCCAATTTTCAAACTACCTTTCTGTTGTGACAAAGATGCTTCCTTAAGCCTTTTAAACTACTGTACTGGTACGAAAATGCAGTAGATAACTCAGTTTGAGGGAGAATGTGCTAACCAAGTTTGCCAAGAAGACTTTGAAAACGACAAAACAGTACGAATCGGCAGGTGATTTCTGAAATACGTCACCGCCTATTGTTGTGTAGGAGTGTAGAGTTCCAAATTTGATTTGTAACCACGAATTTATTCCTTAGTCGTCTCGTCTCGTCTCGTCTCGTCTCGTCCCGCAGACGTTTGTCGTGCTTGCGCTGTCATATGGACCACGACCCGAGCGGCAGCGAGCGGCAGTCGAGCAGAGTCGGGACAAGTCGGGACGGGGACAGGGACAGGGATAGGAATGGTGCGAATGCACTGCAAACTACGCAGACACCTGGTGTGAGGCGAGGCGAAGCGAGGAAGCCCACATCGCTACCAGTGGCGCCCTCCAGCACGATAATGCCACACCCCGCACAGGCCCTCCGCTGAACACCAGGGACAAGATGCGTCCTCCGCTAGTGTCGAAGGCTGCACGCGCCCAGCAAATGACAGGGGGTGCAACGAGCAGCAGTGCGTCTCACACACGCGGCGGTGCGCCCGCCAATTCGGCCGTCGCTCTGCTGGGACGCCGGGCGCGCCTCCCCGCGCCGTCCTCGAGGAACTGGCGGTTGCGGAAGGAAGCGCTTTCGTCAAATGCGGCCGAAAACTAACATTTTGTGTGTTGGGAGAAAAGCCGAACGCGAATTCTGCCGTGCTCCTACATTAGATGAGCGCCAACGGCCATACCATGATGAATACACCGGTTCTCGTCCGATCACCGAAGTTAAGCATCATCGGGCCCGGCTAGTACTTGGATGGGTGACCGCCTGGGAAACCCGGGTGCTGTTGGCTCCCTTCCTTTTCTTTTTTTTTGTTATGTCGCCAGCCCAATTTTCAAACTACCTTTCTGTTGTGACAAAGATGCTTCCTTAAGCCTTTTAAACTACTGTACTGGTACGAAAATGCAGTAGTTAACTCAGTTTGAGGGAGAATGTGCTAACCAAGTTTGCCAAGAAGACTTTGAAAACGACAAAACAGTACGAATCGGCAGGTGATTTCTGAAATACGTCACCGCCTATTGTTGTGTAGGAGTGTAGAGTTCCAAATTTGATTTGTAACCACGAATTTATTCCTTAGTCGTCTCGTCTCGTCTCGTCTCGTCTCGTCCCGCAGACGTTTGTCGTGCTTGCGCTGTCATATGGACCACGACCCGAGCGGCAGCGAGCGGCAGTCGAGCAGAGTCGGGACAAGTCGGGACGGGGACAGGGACAGGGATAGGAATGGTGCGAATGCACTGCAAACTACGCAGACACCTGGTGTGAGGCGAGGCGAAGCGAGGAAGCCCACATCGCTACCAGTGGCGCCCTCCAGCACGATAATGCCACACCCCGCACAGGCCCTCCGCTGAACACCAGGGACAAGATGCGTCCTCCGCTAGTGTCGAAGGCTGCACGCGCCCAGCAAATGACAGGGGGTGCAACGAGCAGCAGTGCGTCTCACACACGCGGCGGTGCGCCCGCCAATTCGGCCGTCGCTCTGCTGGGACGCCGGGCGCGCCTCCCCGCGCCGTCCTCGAGGAACTGGCGGTTGCGGAAGGAAGCGCTTTCGTCAAATGCGGCCGAAAACTAACATTTTGTGTGTTGGGAGAAAAGCCGAACGCGAATTCTGCCGTGCTCCTACATTAGATGAGCGCCAACGGCCATACCATGATGAATACACCGGTTCTCGTCCGATCACCGAAGTTAAGCATCATCGGGCCCGGCTAGTACTTGGATGGGTGACCGCCTGGGAAACCCGGGTGCTGTTGGCTCCCTTCCTTTTCTTTTTTTTTGTTATGTCGCCAGCCCAATTTTCAAACTACCTTTCTGTTGTGACAAAGATGCTTCCTTAAGCCTTTTAAACTACTGTACTGGTACGAAAATGCAGTAGTTAACTCAGTTTGAGGGAGAATGTGCTAACCAAGTTTGCCAAGAAGACTTTGAAAACGACAAAACAGTACGAATCGGCAGGTGATTTCTGAAATACGTCACCGCCTATTGTTGTGTAGGAGTGTAGAGTTCCAAATTTGATTTGTAACCACGAATTTATTCCTTAGTCGTCTCGTCTCGTCTCGTCTCGTCTCGTCCCGCAGACGTTTGTCGTGCTTGCGCTGTCATATGGACCACGACCCGAGCGGCAGCGAGCGGCAGTCGAGCAAAGTCGGGACAAGTCGGGACGGGGACAGGGACAGGGATAGGAATGGTGCGAATGCACTGCAAACTACGCAGACACCTGGTGTGAGGCGAGGCGAAGCGAGGAAGCCCACATCGCTACCAGTGGCGCCCTCCAGCACGATACTGCCACACCCCGCACAGGCCCTCCGCTGAACACCAGGGACAAGATGCGTCCTCCGCTAGTGTCGAAGGCTGCACGCGCCCAGCGAATGACAGGGGGTGCAACGAGCAGCAGTGCGTCTCACACACGCGGCGGTGCGCCCGCCAATTCGGCCGTCGCTCTGCTGGGACACCGGGCGCGCCTCCCCGCGCCGTCCTCGAGGAACTGGCGGTTGCGGAAGGAAGCGCTTTCGTCAAATGCGGCCGAAAACTAACATTTTGTGTGTTGGGAGAAAAGCCGAACGCGAATTCTGCCGTGCTCCTACATTAGATGAGCGCCAACGGCCATACCATAATGAATACACCGGTTCTCGTCCGATCACCGAAGTTAAGCATCATCGGGCCCGGCTAGTACTTGGATGGGTGACCGCCTGCGAAACCCGGGTGCTGTTGGCTCCCTTCCTTTTCTTTTTTTTTTTGTTATGTCGCCAGCCCAATTTTCAAACTACCTTTCTGTTGTGACAAAGATGCTTCCTTAAGCCTTTTAAACTACTGTACTGGTACGAAAATGCAGTAGATAACTCAGTTTGAGGGAGAATGTGCTAACCAAGTTTGCCAAGAAGACTTTGAAAACGACAAAACAGTACGAATCGGCAGGTGATTTCTGAAATACGTCACCGCCTATTGTTGTGTAGGAGTGTAGAGTTCCAAATTTGATTTGTAACCACGAATTTATTCCTTAGTCGTCTCGTCTCGTCTCGTCTCGTCTCGTCCCGCAGACGTTTGTCGTGCTTGCGCTGTCATATGGACCACGACCCGAGCGGCAGCGAGCGGCAGTCGAGCAGAGTCGGGACAAGTCGGGACGGGGACAGGGACAGGGATAGGAATGGTGCGAATGCACTGCAAACTACGCAGACACCTGGTGTGAGGCGAGGCGAAGCGAGGAAGCCCACATCGCTACCAGTGGCGCCCTCCAGCACGATAATGCCACACCCCGCACAGGCCCTCCGCTGAACACCAGGGACAAGATGCGTCCTCCGCTAGTGTCGAAGGCTGCACGCGCCCAGCAAATGACAGGGGGTGCAACGAGCAGCAGTGCGTCTCACACACGCGGCGGTGCGCCCGCCAATTCGGCCGTCGCTCTGCTGGGACGCCGGGCGCGCCTCCCCGCGCCGTCCTCGAGGAACTGGCGGTTGCGGAAGGAAGCGCTTTCGTCAAATGCGGCCGAAAACTAACATTTTGTGTGTTGGGAGAAAAGCCGAACGCGAATTCTGCCGTGCTCCTACATTAGATGAGCGCCAACGGCCATACCATGATGAATACACCGGTTCTCGTCCGATCACCGAAGTTAAGCATCATCGGGCCCGGCTAGTACTTGGATGGGTGACCGCCTGGGAAACCCGGGTGCTGTTGGCTCCCTTCCTTTTCTTTTTTTTTGTTATGTCGCCAGCCCAATTTTCAAACTACCTTTCTGTTGTGACAAAGATGCTTCCTTAAGCCTTTTAAACTACTGTACTGGTACGAAAATGCAGTAGTTAACTCAGTTTGAGGGAGAATGTGCTAACCAAGTTTGCCAAGAAGACTTTGAAAACGACAAAACAGTACGAATCGGCAGGTGATTTCTGAAATACGTCACCGCCTATTGTTGTGTAGGAGTGTAGAGTTCCAAATTTGATTTGTAACCACGAATTTATTCCTTAGTCGTCTCGTCTCGTCTCGTCTCGTCTCGTCCCGCAGACGTTTGTCGTGCTTGCGCTGTCATATGGACCACGACCCGAGCGGCAGCGAGCGGCAGTCGAGCAGAGTCGGGACAAGTCGGGACGGGGACAGGGACAGGGATAGGAATGGTGCGAATGCACTGCAAACTACGCAGACACCTGGTGTGAGGCGAGGCGAAGCGAGGAAGCCCACATCGCTACCAGTGGCGCCCTCCAGCACGATAATGCCACACCCCGCACAGGCCCTCCGCTGAACACCAGGGACAAGATGCGTCCTCCGCTAGTGTCGAAGGCTGCACGCGCCCAGCAAATGACAGGGGGTGCAACGAGCAGCAGTGCGTCTCACACACGCGGCGGTGCGCCCGCCAATTCGGCCGTCGCTCTGCTGGGACGCCGGGCGCGCCTCCCCGCGCCGTCCTCGAGGAACTGGCGGTTGCGGAAGGAAGCGCTTTCGTCAAATGCGGCCGAAAACTAACATTTTGTGTGTTGGGAGAAAAGCCGAACGCGAATTCTGCCGTGCTCCTACATTAGATGAGCGCCAACGGCCATACCATGATGAATACACCGGTTCTCGTCCGATCACCGAAGTTAAGCATCATCGGGCCCGGCTAGTACTTGGATGGGTGACCGCCTGGGAAACCCGGGTGCTGTTGGCTCCCTTCCTTTTCTTTTTTTTTGTTATGTCGCCAGCCCAATTTTCAAACTACCTTTCTGTTGTGACAAAGATGCTTCCTTAAGCCTTTTAAACTACTGTACTGGTACGAAAATGCAGTAGTTAACTCAGTTTGAGGGAGAATGTGCTAACCAAGTTTGCCAAGAAGACTTTGAAAACGACAAAACAGTACGAATCGGCAGGTGATTTCTGAAATACGTCACCGCCTATTGTTGTGTAGGAGTGTAGAGTTCCAAATTTGATTTGTAACCACGAATTTATTCCTTAGTCGTCTCGTCTCGTCTCGTCTCGTCTCGTCCCGCAGACGTTTGTCGTGCTTGCGCTGTCATATGGACCACGACCCGAGCGGCAGCGAGCGGCAGTCGAGCAGAGTCGGGACAAGTCGGGACGGGGACAGGGACAGGGATAGGAATGGTGCGAATGCACTGCAAACTACGCAGACACCTGGTGTGAGGCGAGGCGAAGCGAGGAAGCCCACATCGCTACCAGTGGCGCCCTCCAGCACGATAATGCCACACCCCGCACAGGCCCTCCGCTGAACACCAGGGACAAGATGCGTCCTCCGCTAGTGTCGAAGGCTGCACGCGCCCAGCAAATGACAGGGGGTGCAACGAGCAGCAGTGCGTCTCACACACGCGGCGGTGCGCCCGCCAATTCGGCCGTCGCTCTGCTGGGACGCCGGGCGCGCCTCCCCGCGCCGTCCTCGAGGAACTGGCGGTTGCGGAAGGAAGCGCTTTCGTCAAATGCGGCCGAAAACTAACATTTTGTGTGTTGGGAGAAAAGCCGAACGCGAATTCTGCCGTGCTCCTACATTAGATGAGCGCCAACGGCCATACCATGATGAATACACCGGTTCTCGTCCGATCACCGAAGTTAAGCATCATCGGGCCCGGCTAGTACTTGGATGGGTGACCGCCTGGGAAACCCGGGTGCTGTTGGCTCCCTTCCTTTTCTTTTTTTTTGTTATGTCGCCAGCCCAATTTTCAAACTACCTTTCTGTTGTGACAAAGATGCTTCCTTAAGCCTTTTAAACTACTGTACTGGTACGAAAATGCAGTAGTTAACTCAGTTTGAGGGAGAATGTGCTAACCAAGTTTGCCAAGAAGACTTTGAAAACGACAAAACAGTACGAATCGGCAGGTGATTTCTGAAATACGTCACCGCCTATTGTTGTGTAGGAGTGTAGAGTTCCAAATTTGATTTGTAACCACGAATTTATTCCTTAGTCGTCTCGTCTCGTCTCGTCTCGTCTCGTCCCGCAGACGTTTGTCGTGCTTGCGCTGTCATATGGACCACGACCCGAGCGGCAGCGAGCGGCAGTCGAGCAAAGTCGGGACAAGTCGGGACGGGGACAGGGACAGGGATAGGAATGGTGCGAATGCACTGCAAACTACGCAGACACCTGGTGTGAGGCGAGGCGAAGCGAGGAAGCCCACATCGCTACCAGTGGCGCCCTCCAGCACGATACTGCCACACCCCGCACAGGCCCTCCGCTGAACACCAGGGACAAGATGCGTCCTCCGCTAGTGTCGAAGGCTGCACGCGCCCAGCGAATGACAGGGGGTGCAACGAGCAGCAGTGCGTCTCACACACGCGGCGGTGCGCCCGCCAATTCGGCCGTCGCTCTGCTGGGACACCGGGCGCGCCTCCCCGCGCCGTCCTCGAGGAACTGGCGGTTGCGGAAGGAAGCGCTTTCGTCAAATGCGGCCGAAAACTAACATTTTGTGTGTTGGGAGAAAAGCCGAACGCGAATTCTGCCGTGCTCCTACATTAGATGAGCGCCAACGGCCATACCATAATGAATACACCGGTTCTCGTCCGATCACCGAAGTTAAGCATCATCGGGCCCGGCTAGTACTTGGATGGGTGACCGCCTGCGAAACCCGGGTGCTGTTGGCTCCCTTCCTTTTCTTTTTTTTTTTGTTATGTCGCCAGCCCAATTTTCAAACTACCTTTCTGTTGTGACAAAGATGCTTCCTTAAGCCTTTTAAACTACTGTACTGGTACGAAAATGCAGTAGATAACTCAGTTTGAGGGAGAATGTGCTAACCAAGTTTGCCAAGAAGACTTTGAAAACGACAAAACAGTACGAATCGGCAGGTGATTTCTGAAATACGTCACCGCCTATTGTTGTGTAGGAGTGTAGAGTTCCAAATTTGATTTGTAACCACGAATTTATTCCTTAGTCGTCTCGTCTCGTCTCGTCTCGTCTCGTCCCGCAGACGTTTGTCGTGCTTGCGCTGTCATATGGACCACGACCCGAGCGGCAGCGAGCGGCAGTCGAGCAGAGTCGGGACAAGTCGGGACGGGGACAGGGACAGGGATAGGAATGGTGCGAATGCACTGCAAACTACGCAGACACCTGGTGTGAGGCGAGGCGAAGCGAGGAAGCCCACATCGCTACCAGTGGCGCCCTCCAGCACGATAATGCCACACCCCGCACAGGCCCTCCGCTGAACACCAGGGACAAGATGCGTCCTCCGCTAGTGTCGAAGGCTGCACGCGCCCAGCAAATGACAGGGGGTGCAACGAGCAGCAGTGCGTCTCACACACGCGGCGGTGCGCCCGCCAATTCGGCCGTCGCTCTGCTGGGACGCCGGGCGCGCCTCCCCGCGCCGTCCTCGAGGAACTGGCGGTTGCGGAAGGAAGCGCTTTCGTCAAATGCGGCCGAAAACTAACATTTTGTGTGTTGGGAGAAAAGCCGAACGCGAATTCTGCCGTGCTCCTACATTAGATGAGCGCCAACGGCCATACCATGATGAATACACCGGTTCTCGTCCGATCACCGAAGTTAAGCATCATCGGGCCCGGCTAGTACTTGGATGGGTGACCGCCTGGGAAACCCGGGTGCTGTTGGCTCCCTTCCTTTTCTTTTTTTTTGTTATGTCGCCAGCCCAATTTTCAAACTACCTTTCTGTTGTGACAAAGATGCTTCCTTAAGCCTTTTAAACTACTGTACTGGTACGAAAATGCAGTAGTTAACTCAGTTTGAGGGAGAATGTGCTAACCAAGTTTGCCAAGAAGACTTTGAAAACGACAAAACAGTACGAATCGGCAGGTGATTTCTGAAATACGTCACCGCCTATTGTTGTGTAGGAGTGTAGAGTTCCAAATTTGATTTGTAACCACGAATTTATTCCTTAGTCGTCTCGTCTCGTCTCGTCTCGTCTCGTCCCGCAGACGTTTGTCGTGCTTGCGCTGTCATATGGACCACGACCCGAGCGGCAGCGAGCGGCAGTCGAGCAAAGTCGGGACAAGTCGGGACGGGGACAGGGACAGGGATAGGAATGGTGCGAATGCACTGCAAACTACGCAGACACCTGGTGTGAGGCGAGGCGAAGCGAGGAAGCCCACATCGCTACCAGTGGCGCCCTCCAGCACGATACTGCCACACCCCGCACAGGCCCTCCGCTGAACACCAGGGACAAGATGCGTCCTCCGCTAGTGTCGAAGGCTGCACGCGCCCAGCGAATGACAGGGGGTGCAACGAGCAGCAGTGCGTCTCACACACGCGGCGGTGCGCCCGCCAATTCGGCCGTCGCTCTGCTGGGACACCGGGCGCGCCTCCCCGCGCCGTCCTCGAGGAACTGGCGGTTGCGGAAGGAAGCGCTTTCGTCAAATGCGGCCGAAAACTAACATTTTGTGTGTTGGGAGAAAAGCCGAACGCGAATTCTGCCGTGCTCCTACATTAGATGAGCGCCAACGGCCATACCATAATGAATACACCGGTTCTCGTCCAATCACCGAAGTTAAGCATCATCGGGCCCGGCTAGTACTTGGATGGGTGACCGCCTGGGAAACCCGGGTGCTGTTGGCTCCCTTCCTTTTCTTTTTTTTTTGTTATGTCGCCAGCCCAATTTTCAAACTACCTTTCTGTTGTGACAAAGATGCTTCCTTAAGCCTTTTAAACTACTGTACTGGTACGAAAATGCAGTAGATAACTCAGTTTGAGGGAGAATGTGCTAACCAAGTTTGCCAAGAAGACTTTGAAAACGACAAAACAGTACGAATCGGCAGGTGATTTCTGAAATACGTCACCGCCTATTGTTGTGTAGGAGTGTAGAGTTCCAAATTTGATTTGTAACCACGAATTTATTCCTTAGTCGTCTCGTCTCGTCTCGTCTCGTCTCGTCCCGCAGACGTTTGTCGTGCTTGCGCTGTCATATGGACCACGACCCGAGCGGCAGCGAGCGGCAGTCGAGCAGAGTCGGGACAAGTCGGGACGGGGACAGGGACAGGGATAGGAATGGTGCGAATGCACTGCAAACTACGCAGACACCTGGTGTGAGGCGAGGCGAAGCGAGGAAGCCCACATCGCTACCAGTGGCGCCCTCCAGCACGATACTGCCACACCCCGCACAGGCCCTCCGCTGAACACCAGGGACAAGATGCGTCCTCCGCTAGTGTCGAAGGCTGCACGCGCCCAGCGAATGACAGGGGGTGCAACGAGCAGCAGTGCGTCTCACACACGCGGCGGTGCGCCCGCCAATTCGGCCGTCGCTCTGCTGGGACACCGGGCGCGCCTCCCCGCGCCGTCCTCGAGGAACTGGCGGTTGCGGAAGGAAGCGCTTTCGTCAAATGCGGCCGAAAACTAACATTTTGTGTGTTGGGAGAAAAGCCGAACGCGAATTCTGCCGTGCTCCTACATTAGATGAGCGCCAACGGCCATACCATAATGAATACACCGGTTCTCGTCCAATCACCGAAGTTAAGCATCATCGGGCCCGGCTAGTACTTGGATGGGTGACCGCCTGGGAAACCCGGGTGCTGTTGGCTCCCTTCCTTTTCTTTTTTTTTTTGTTATGTCGCCAGCCCAATTTTCAAACTACCTTTCTGTTGTGACAAAGATGCTTCCTTAAGCCTTTTAAACTACTGTAATGGTACGAAAATGCAGTAATTAACTCAGTTTGAGGGAGAATGTGCTAACCAAGTTTGCCAAGAAGACTTTGAAAACGACAAAACAGTACGAATCAGCAGGTGATTTCTGAAATACGTCACCGCCTATTGATGTGTAGGAGTGTAGAGTTCCAAATTTGATTTGTAACCACGAATTTATTCCTTAGTCGTCTCGTCTCGTCTCGTCTCGTCTCGTCCCGCAGACGTTTGTCGTGCTTGCGCTGTCATATGGACCACGACCCGAGCGGCAGCGAGCGGCAGTCGAGCAGAGTCGGGACAAGTCGGGACGGGGACAGGGACAGGGATAGGAATGGTGCGAATGCACTGCAAACTACGCAGACACCTGGTGTGAGGCGAGGCGAAGCGAGGAAGCCCATATCGCTACCAGTGGCGCCCTCCAGCACGATAATGCCACACCCCGCACAGGCCCTCCGCTGAACACCAGGGACAAGATGCGTCCTCCGCTAGTGTCGAAGGCTGCACGCGCCCAGCGAATGACAGGGGGTGCAACGAGCAGCAGTGCGTCTCACACACGCGGCGGTGCGCCCGCCAATTCGGCCGTCGCTCTGCTGGGACACCGGGCGCGCCTCCCCGCGCCGTCCTCGAGGAACTGGCGGTTGCGGAAGGAAGCGCTTTCGTCAAATGCGGCCGAAAACTAACATTTTGTGTGTTGGGAGAAAAGCCGAACGCGAATTCTGCCGTGCTCCTACATTAGATGAGCGCCAACGGCCATACCATAATGAATACACCGGTTCTCGTCCGATCACCGAAGTTAAGCATCATCGGGCCCGGCTAGTACTTGGATGGGTGACCGCCTGGGAAACCCGGGTGCTGTTGGCTCCCTTCCTTTTCTTCTTTTTTGTTATGTCGCCAGCCCAATTTTCAAACTACCTTTCTGTTGTGACAAAGATGCTTCCTTAAGCCTTTTAAACTACTGTAATGGTACGAAAATGCAGTAATTAACTCAGTTTGAGGGAGAATGTGCTAACCAAGTTTGCCAAGAAGACTTTGAAAACGACAAAACAGTACGAATCGGCAGGTGATTTCTGAAATACGTCACCGCCTATTGTTGTGTAGGAGTGTAGAGTTCCAAATTTGATTTGTAACCACGAATTTATTCCTTAGTCGTCTCGTCTCGTCTCGTCTCGTCTCGTCCCGCAGACGTTTGTCGTGCTTGCGCTGTCATATGGACCACGACCCGAGCGGCAGCGAGCGGCAGTCGAGCAAAGTCGGGACAAGTCGGGACGGGGACAGGGACAGGGATAGGAATGGTGCGAATGCACTGCAAACTACGCAGACACCTGGTGTGAGGCGAGGCGAAGCGAGGAAGCCCACATCGCTACCAGTGGCGCCCTCCAGCACGATACTGCCACACCCCGCACAGGCCCTCCGCTGAACACCAGGGACAAGATGCGTCCTCCGCTAGTGTCGAAGGCTGCACGCGCCCAGCGAATGACAGGGGGTGCAACGAGCAGCAGTGCGTCTCACACACGCGGCGGTGCGCCCGCCAATTCGGCCGTCGCTCTGCTGGGACACCGGGCGCGCCTCCCCGCGCCGTCCTCGAGGAACTGGCGGTTGCGGAAGGAAGCGCTTTCGTCAAATGCGGCCGAAAACTAACATTTTGTGTGTTGGGAGAAAAGCCGAACGCGAATTCTGCCGTGCTCCTACATTAGATGAGCGCCAACGGCCATACCATAATGAATACACCGGTTCTCGTCCGATCACCGAAGTTAAGCATCATCGGGCCCGGCTAGTACTTGGATGGGTGACCGCCTGGGAAACCCGGGTGCTGTTGGCTCCCTTCCTTTTCTTTTTTTTTGTTATGTCGCCAGCCCAATTTTCAAACTACCTTTCTGTTGTGACAAAGATACTTCCTTAAGCCTTTTAAACTACTGTACTGGTACGAAAATGCAGTAGTTAACTCAGTTTGAGGGAGAATGTGCTAACCAAGTTTGCCAAGAAGACTTTGAAAACGACAAAACAGTACGAATCGGCAGGTGATTTCTGAAATACGTCACCGCCTATTGTTGTGTAGGAGTGTAGAGTTCCAAATTTGATTTGTAACCACGAATTTATTCCTTAGTCGTCTCGTCTCGTCTCGTCTCGTCTCGTCCCGCAGACGTTTGTCGTGCTTGCGCTGTCATATGGACCACGACCCGAGCGGCAGCGAGCGGCAGTCGAGCAGAGTCGGGACAAGTCGGGACGGGGACAGGGACAGGGATAGGAATGGTGCGAATGCACTGCAAACTACGCAGACACCTGGTGTGAGGCGAGGCGAAGCGAGGAAGCCCACATCGCTACCAGTGGCGCCCTCCAGCACGATAATGCCACACCCCGCACAGGCCCTCCGCTGAACACCAGGGACAAGATGCGTCCTCCGCTAGTGTCGAAGGCTGCACGCGCCCAGCAAATGACAGGGGGTGCAACGAGCAGCAGTGCGTCTCACACACGCGGCGGTGCGCCCGCCAATTCGGCCGTCGCTCTGCTGGGACGCCGGGCGCGCCTCCCCGCGCCGTCCTCGAGGAACTGGCGGTTGCGGAAGGAAGCGCTTACGTCAAATGCGGCCGAAAACTAACATTTTGTGTGTTGGGAGAAAAGCCGAACGCGAATTCTGCCGTGCTCCTACATTAGATGAGCGCCAACGGCCATACCATGATGAATACACCGGTTCTCGTCCGATCACCGAAGTTAAGCATCATCGGGCCCGGCTAGTACTTGGATGGGTGACCGCCTGGGAAACCCGGGTGCTGTTGGCTCCCTTCCTTTTCTTTTTTTTTGTTATGTCGCCAGCCCAATTTTCAAACTACCTTTCTGTTGTGACAAAGATGCTTCCTTAAGCCTTTTAAACTACTGTACTGGTACGAAAATGCAGTAGTTAACTCAGTTTGAGGGAGAATGTGCTAACCAAGTTTGCCAAGAAGACTTTGAAAACGACAAAACAGTACGAATCGGCAGGTGATTTCTGAAATACGTCACCGCCTATTGTTGTGTAGGAGTGTAGAGTTCCAAATTTGATTTGTAACCACGAATTTATTCCTTAGTCGTCTCGTCTCGTCTCGTCTCGTCTCGTCCCGCAGACGTTTGTCGTGCTTGCGCTGTCATATGGACCACGACCCGAGCGGCAGCGAGCGGCAGTCGAGCAAAGTCGGGACAAGTCGGGACGGGGACAGGGACAGGGATAGGAATGGTGCGAATGCACTGCAAACTACGCAGACACCTGGTGTGAGGCGAGGCGAGGCGAGGCGAGGAAGCCCACATCGCTACCAGTGGCGCCCTCCAGCACGACACTGCCACACCCCGCAGAGGCCCTCCGCTGAACACCAGGGACAAGATGCGTCCTCCGCTAGTGTCGAAGGCTGCACGCGCCCAGCAAATGACAGGGGGTGCAACGAGCAGCAGTGCGTCTCACACACGCGGCGGTGCGCCCGCCAATTCGGCCGTCGCTCTGCTGGGACGCCGGGCGCGCCTCCCCGCGCCGTCCTCGAGGAACTGGCGGTTGCGGAAGGAAGCGCTTTCGTCAAATGCGGCCGAAAACTAACATTTTGTGTGTTGGGAGAAAAGCCGAACGCGAATTCTGCCGTGCTCCTACATTAGATGAGCGCCAACGGCCATACCATGATGAATACACCGGTTCTCGTCCGATCACCGAAGTTAAGCATCATCGGGCCCGGCTAGTACTTGGATGGGTGACCGCCTGGGAAACCCGGGTGCTGTTGGCTCCCTTCCTTTTCTTTTTTTTTGTTATGTCGCCAGCCCAATTTTCAAACTACCTTTCTGTTGTGACAAAGATGCTTCCTTAAGCCTTTTAAACTACTGTAATGGTACGAAAATGCAGTAATTAACTCAGTTTGAGGGAGAATGTGCTAACCAAGTTTGCCAAGAAGACTTTGAAAACGACAAAACAGTACGAATCAGCAGGTGATTTCTGAAATACGTCACCGCCTATTGATGTGTAGGAGTGTAGAGTTCCAAATTTGATTTGTAACCACGAATTTATTCCTTAGTCGTCTCGTCTCGTCTCGTCTCGTCTCGTCCCGCAGACGTTTGTCGTGCTTGCGCTGTCATATGGACCACGACCCGAGCGGCAGCGAGCGGCAGTCGAGCAGAGTCGGGACAAGTCGGGACGGGGACAGGGACAGGGATAGGAATGGTGCGAATGCACTGCAAACTACGCAGACACCTGGTGTGAGGCGAGGCGAAGCGAGGAAGCCCATATCGCTACCAGTGGCGCCCTCCAGCACGATAATGCCACACCCCGCACAGGCCCTCCGCTGAACACCAGGGACAAGATGCGTCCTCCGCTAGTGTCGAAGGCTGCACGCGCCCAGCGAATGACAGGGGGTGCAACGAGCAGCAGTGCGTCTCACACACGCGGCGGTGCGCCCGCCAATTCGGCCGTCGCTCTGCTGGGACACCGGGCGCGCCTCCCCGCGCCGTCCTCGAGGAACTGGCGGTTGCGGAAGGAAGCGCTTTCGTCAAATGCGGCCGAAAACTAACATTTTGTGTGTTGGGAGAAAAGCCGAACGCGAATTCTGCCGTGCTCCTACATTAGATGAGCGCCAACGGCCATACCATAATGAATACACCGGTTCTCGTCCGATCACCGAAGTTAAGCATCATCGGGCCCGGCTAGTACTTGGATGGGTGACCGCCTGGGAAACCCGGGTGCTGTTGGCTCCCTTCCTTTTCTTCTTTTTTGTTATGTCGCCAGCCCAATTTTCAAACTACCTTTCTGTTGTGACAAAGATGCTTCCTTAAGCCTTTTAAACTACTGTAATGGTACGAAAATGCAGTAATTAACTCAGTTTGAGGGAGAATGTGCTAACCAAGTTTGCCAAGAAGACTTTGAAAACGACAAAACAGTACGAATCGGCAGGTGATTTCTGAAATACGTCACCGCCTATTGTTGTGTAGGAGTGTAGAGTTCCAAATTTGATTTGTAACCACGAATTTATTCCTTAGTCGTCTCGTCTCGTCTCGTCTCGTCTCGTCCCGCAGACGTTTGTCGTGCTTGCGCTGTCATATGGACCACGACCCGAGCGGCAGCGAGCGGCAGTCGAGCAAAGTCGGGACAAGTCGGGACGGGGACAGGGACAGGGATAGGAATGGTGCGAATGCACTGCAAACTACGCAGACACCTGGTGTGAGGCGAGGCGAAGCGAGGAAGCCCACATCGCTACCAGTGGCGCCCTCCAGCACGATACTGCCACACCCCGCACAGGCCCTCCGCTGAACACCAGGGACAAGATGCGTCCTCCGCTAGTGTCGAAGGCTGCACGCGCCCAGCGAATGACAGGGGGTGCAACGAGCAGCAGTGCGTCTCACACACGCGGCGGTGCGCCCGCCAATTCGGCCGTCGCTCTGCTGGGACACCGGGCGCGCCTCCCCGCGCCGTCCTCGAGGAACTGGCGGTTGCGGAAGGAAGCGCTTTCGTCAAATGCGGCCGAAAACTAACATTTTGTGTGTTGGGAGAAAAGCCGAACGCGAATTCTGCCGTGCTCCTACATTAGATGAGCGCCAACGGCCATACCATAATGAATACACCGGTTCTCGTCCGATCACCGAAGTTAAGCATCATCGGGCCCGGCTAGTACTTGGATGGGTGACCGCCTGGGAAACCCGGGTGCTGTTGGCTCCCTTCCTTTTCTTTTTTTTTGTTATGTCGCCAGCCCAATTTTCAAACTACCTTTCTGTTGTGACAAAGATACTTCCTTAAGCCTTTTAAACTACTGTACTGGTACGAAAATGCAGTAGTTAACTCAGTTTGAGGGAGAATGTGCTAACCAAGTTTGCCAAGAAGACTTTGAAAACGACAAAACAGTACGAATCGGCAGGTGATTTCTGAAATACGTCACCGCCTATTGTTGTGTAGGAGTGTAGAGTTCCAAATTTGATTTGTAACCACGAATTTATTCCTTAGTCGTCTCGTCTCGTCTCGTCTCGTCTCGTCCCGCAGACGTTTGTCGTGCTTGCGCTGTCATATGGACCACGACCCGAGCGGCAGCGAGCGGCAGTCGAGCAGAGTCGGGACAAGTCGGGACGGGGACAGGGACAGGGATAGGAATGGTGCGAATGCACTGCAAACTACGCAGACACCTGGTGTGAGGCGAGGCGAAGCGAGGAAGCCCACATCGCTACCAGTGGCGCCCTCCAGCACGATAATGCCACACCCCGCACAGGCCCTCCGCTGAACACCAGGGACAAGATGCGTCCTCCGCTAGTGTCGAAGGCTGCACGCGCCCAGCAAATGACAGGGGGTGCAACGAGCAGCAGTGCGTCTCACACACGCGGCGGTGCGCCCGCCAATTCGGCCGTCGCTCTGCTGGGACGCCGGGCGCGCCTCCCCGCGCCGTCCTCGAGGAACTGGCGGTTGCGGAAGGAAGCGCTTACGTCAAATGCGGCCGAAAACTAACATTTTGTGTGTTGGGAGAAAAGCCGAACGCGAATTCTGCCGTGCTCCTACATTAGATGAGCGCCAACGGCCATACCATGATGAATACACCGGTTCTCGTCCGATCACCGAAGTTAAGCATCATCGGGCCCGGCTAGTACTTGGATGGGTGACCGCCTGGGAAACCCGGGTGCTGTTGGCTCCCTTCCTTTTCTTTTTTTTTGTTATGTCGCCAGCCCAATTTTCAAACTACCTTTCTGTTGTGACAAAGATGCTTCCTTAAGCCTTTTAAACTACTGTACTGGTACGAAAATGCAGTAGTTAACTCAGTTTGAGGGAGAATGTGCTAACCAAGTTTGCCAAGAAGACTTTGAAAACGACAAAACAGTACGAATCGGCAGGTGATTTCTGAAATACGTCACCGCCTATTGTTGTGTAGGAGTGTAGAGTTCCAAATTTGATTTGTAACCACGAATTTATTCCTTAGTCGTCTCGTCTCGTCTCGTCTCGTCTCGTCCCGCAGACGTTTGTCGTGCTTGCGCTGTCATATGGACCACGACCCGAGCGGCAGCGAGCGGCAGTCGAGCAAAGTCGGGACAAGTCGGGACGGGGACAGGGACAGGGATAGGAATGGTGCGAATGCACTGCAAACTACGCAGACACCTGGTGTGAGGCGAGGCGAAGCGAGGAAGCCCACATCGCTACCAGTGGCGCCCTCCAGCACGATACTGCCACACCCCGCACAGGCCCTCCGCTGAACACCAGGGACAAGATGCGTCCTCCGCTAGTGTCGAAGGCTGCACGCGCCCAGCAAATGACAGGGGGTGCAACGAGCAGCAGTGCGTCTCACACACGCGGCGGTGCGCCCGCCAATTCGGCCGTCGCTCTGCTGGGACACCGGGCGCGCCTCCCCGCGCCGTCCTCGAGGAACTGGCGGTTGCGGAAGGAAGCGCTTTCGTCAAATGCGGCCGAAAACTAACATTTTGTGTGTTGGGAGAAAAGCCGAACGCGAATTCTGCCGTGCTCCTACATTAGATGAGCGCCAACGGCCATACCATAATGAATACACCGGTTCTCGTCCGATCACCGAAGTTAAGCATCATCGGGCCCGGCTAGTACTTGGATGGGTGACCGCCTGGGAAACCCGGGTGCTGTTGGCTCCCTTCCTTTTCTTTTTTTTTTGTTATGTCGCCAGCCCAATTTTCAAACTACCTTTCTGTTGTGACAAAGATGCTTCCTTAAGCCTTTTAAACTACTGTACTGGTACGAAAATGCAGTAGATAACTCAGTTTGAGGGAGAATGTGCTAACCAAGTTTGCCAAGAAGACTTTGAAAACGACAAAACAGTACGAATCGGCAGGTGATTTCTGAAATACGTCACCGCCTATTGTTGTGTAGGAGTGTAGAGTTCCAAATTTGATTTGTAACCACGAATTTATTCCTTAGTCGTCTCGTCTCGTCTCGTCTCGTCTCGTCCCGCAGACGTTTGTCGTGCTTGCGCTGTCATATGGACCACGACCCGAGCGGCAGCGAGCGGCAGTCGAGCAGAGTCGGGACAAGTCGGGACGGGGACAGGGACAGGGATAGGAATGGTGCGAATGCACTGCAAACTACGCAGACACCTGGTGTGAGGCGAGGCGAAGCGAGGAAGCCCACATCGCTACCAGTGGCGCCCTCCAGCACGATAATGCCACACCCCGCACAGGCCCTCCGCTGAACACCAGGGACAAGATGCGTCCTCCGCTAGTGTCGAAGGCTGCACGCGCCCAGCGAATGACAGGGGGTGCAACGAGCAGCAGTGCGTCTCACACACGCGGCGGTGCGCCCGCCAATTCGGCCGTCGCTCTGCTGGGACACCGGGCGCGCCTCCCCGCGCCGTCCTCGAGGAACTGGCGGTTGCGGAAGGAAGCGCTTTCGTCAAATGCGGCCGAAAACTAACATTTTGTGTGTTGGGAGAAAAGCCGAACGCGAATTCTGCCGTGCTCCTACATTAGATGAGCGCCAACGGCCATACCATAATGAATACACCGGTTCTCGTCCGATCACCGAAGTTAAGCATCATCGGGCCCGGCTAGTACTTGGATGGGTGACCGCCTGGGAAACCCGGGTGCTGTTGGCTCCCTTCCTTTTCTTCTTTTTTGTTATGTCGCCAGCCCAATTTTCAAACTACCTTTCTGTTGTGACAAAGATGCTTCCTTAAGCCTTTTAAACTACTGTAATGGTACGAAAATGCAGTAATTAACTCAGTTTGAGGGAGAATGTGCTAACCAAGTTTGCCAAGAAGACTTTGAAAACGACAAAACAGTACGAATCGGCAGGTGATTTCTGAAATACGTCACCGCCTATTGTTGTGTAGGAGTGTAGAGTTCCAAATTTGATTTGTAACCACGAATTTATTCCTTAGTCGTCTCGTCTCGTCTCGTCTCGTCTCGTCCCGCAGACGTTTGTCGTGCTTGCGCTGTCATATGGACCACGACCCGAGCGGCAGCGAGCGGCAGTCGAGCAAAGTCGGGACAAGTCGGGACGGGGACAGGGACAGGGATAGGAATGGTGCGAATGCACTGCAAACTACGCAGACACCTGGTGTGAGGCGAGGCGAAGCGAGGAAGCCCACATCGCTACCAGTGGCGCCCTCCAGCACGATACTGCCACACCCCGCACAGGCCCTCCGCTGAACACCAGGGACAAGATGCGTCCTCCGCTAGTGTCGAAGGCTGCACGCGCCCAGCGAATGACAGGGGGTGCAACGAGCAGCAGTGCGTCTCACACACGCGGCGGTGCGCCCGCCAATTCGGCCGTCGCTCTGCTGGGACACCGGGCGCGCCTCCCCGCGCCGTCCTCGAGGAACTGGCGGTTGCGGAAGGAAGCGCTTTCGTCAAATGCGGCCGAAAACTAACATTTTGTGTGTTGGGAGAAAAGCCGAACGCGAATTCTGCCGTGCTCCTACATTAGATGAGCGCCAACGGCCATACCATAATGAATACACCGGTTCTCGTCCGATCACCGAAGTTAAGCATCATCGGGCCCGGCTAGTACTTGGATGGGTGACCGCCTGGGAAACCCGGGTGCTGTTGGCTCCCTTCCTTTTCTTTTTTTTTGTTATGTCGCCAGCCCAATTTTCAAACTACCTTTCTGTTGTGACAAAGATACTTCCTTAAGCCTTTTAAACTACTGTACTGGTACGAAAATGCAGTAGTTAACTCAGTTTGAGGGAGAATGTGCTAACCAAGTTTGCCAAGAAGACTTTGAAAACGACAAAACAGTACGAATCGGCAGGTGATTTCTGAAATACGTCACCGCCTATTGTTGTGTAGGAGTGTAGAGTTCCAAATTTGATTTGTAACCACGAATTTATTCCTTAGTCGTCTCGTCTCGTCTCGTCTCGTCTCGTCCCGCAGACGTTTGTCGTGCTTGCGCTGTCATATGGACCACGACCCGAGCGGCAGCGAGCGGCAGTCGAGCAGAGTCGGGACAAGTCGGGACGGGGACAGGGACAGGGATAGGAATGGTGCGAATGCACTGCAAACTACGCAGACACCTGGTGTGAGGCGAGGCGAAGCGAGGAAGCCCACATCGCTACCAGTGGCGCCCTCCAGCACGATACTGCCACACCCCGCACAGGCCCTCCGCTGAACACCAGGGACAAGATGCGTCCTCCGCTAGTGTCGAAGGCTGCACGCGCCCAGCGAATGACAGGGGGTGCAACGAGCAGCAGTGCGTCTCACACACGCGGCGGTGCGCCCGCCAATTCGGCCGTCGCTCTGCTGGGACACCGGGCGCGCCTCCCCGCGCCGTCCTCGAGGAACTGGCGGTTGCGGAAGGAAGCGCTTTCGTCAAATGCGGCCGAAAACTAACATTTTGTGTGTTGGGAGAAAAGCCGAACGCGAATTCTGCCGTGCTCCTACATTAGATGAGCGCCAACGGCCATACCATAATGAATACACCGGTTCTCGTCCGATCACCGAAGTTAAGCATCATCGGGCCCGGCTAGTACTTGGATGGGTGACCGCCTGGGAAACCCGGGTGCTGTTGGCTCCCTTCCTTTTCTTTTTTTTTGTTATGTCGCCAGCCCAATTTTCAAACTACCTTTCTGTTGTGACAAAGATACTTCCTTAAGCCTTTTAAACTACTGTACTGGTACGAAAATGCAGTAGTTAACTCAGTTTGAGGGAGAATGTGCTAACCAAGTTTGCCAAGAAGACTTTGAAAACGACAAAACAGTACGAATCGGCAGGTGATTTCTGAAATACGTCACCGCCTATTGTTGTGTAGGAGTGTAGAGTTCCAAATTTGATTTGTAACCACGAATTTATTCCTTAGTCGTCTCGTCTCGTCTCGTCTCGTCTCGTCCCGCAGACGTTTGTCGTGCTTGCGCTGTCATATGGACCACGACCCGAGCGGCAGCGAGCGGCAGTCGAGCAGAGTCGGGACAAGTCGGGACGGGGACAGGGACAGGGATAGGAATGGTGCGAATGCACTGCAAACTACGCAGACACCTGGTGTGAGGCGAGGCGAAGCGAGGAAGCCCACATCGCTACCAGTGGCGCCCTCCAGCACGATAATGCCACACCCCGCACAGGCCCTCCGCTGAACACCAGGGACAAGATGCGTCCTCCGCTAGTGTCGAAGGCTGCACGCGCCCAGCAAATGACAGGGGGTGCAACGAGCAGCAGTGCGTCTCACACACGCGGCGGTGCGCCCGCCAATTCGGCCGTCGCTCTGCTGGGACGCCGGGCGCGCCTCCCCGCGCCGTCCTCGAGGAACTGGCGGTTGCGGAAGGAAGCGCTTTCGTCAAATGCGGCCGAAAACTAACATTTTGTGTGTTGGGAGAAAAGCCGAACGCGAATTCTGCCGTGCTCCTACATTAGATGAGCGCCAACGGCCATACCATGATGAATACACCGGTTCTCGTCCGATCACCGAAGTTAAGCATCATCGGGCCCGGCTAGTACTTGGATGGGTGACCGCCTGGGAAACCCGGGTGCTGTTGGCTCCCTTCCTTTTCTTTTTTTTTGTTATGTCGCCAGCCCAATTTTCAAACTACCTTTCTGTTGTGACAAAGATGCTTCCTTAAGCCTTTTAAACTACTGTACTGGTACGAAAATGCAGTAGTTAACTCAGTTTGAGGGAGAATGTGCTAACCAAGTTTGCCAAGAAGACTTTGAAAACGACAAAACAGTACGAATCGGCAGGTGATTTCTGAAATACGTCACCGCCTATTGTTGTGTAGGAGTGTAGAGTTCCAAATTTGATTTGTAACCACGAATTTATTCCTTAGTCGTCTCGTCTCGTCTCGTCTCGTCTCGTCCCGCAGACGTTTGTCGTGCTTGCGCTGTCATATGGACCACGACCCGAGCGGCAGCGAGCGGCAGTCGAGCAAAGTCGGGACAAGTCGGGACGGGGACAGGGACAGGGATAGGAATGGTGCGAATGCACTGCAAACTACGCAGACACCTGGTGTGAGGCGAGGCGAAGCGAGGAAGCCCACATCGCTACCAGTGGCGCCCTCCAGCACGATACTGCCACACCCCGCACAGGCCCTCCGCTGAACACCAGGGACAAGATGCGTCCTCCGCTAGTGTCGAAGGCTGCACGCGCCCAGCGAATGACAGGGGGTGCAACGAGCAGCAGTGCGTCTCACACACGCGGCGGTGCGCCCGCCAATTCGGCCGTCGCTCTGCTGGGACGCCGGGCGCGCCTCCCCGCGCCGTCCTCGAGGAACTGGCGGTTGCGGAAGGAAGCGCTTTCGTCAAATGCGGCCGAAAACTAACATTTTGTGTGTTGGGAGAAAAGCCGAACGCGAATTCTGCCGTGCTCCTACATTAGATGAGCGCCAACGGCCATACCATGATGAATACACCGGTTCTCGTCCGATCACCGAAGTTAAGCATCATCGGGCCCGGCTAGTACTTGGATGGGTGACCGCCTGGGAAACCCGGGTGCTGTTGGCTCCCTTCCTTTTCTTTTTTTTTGTTATGTCGCCAGCCCAATTTTCAAACTACCTTTCTGTTGTGACAAAGATGCTTCCTTAAGCCTTTTAAACTACTGTAATGGTACGAAAATGCAGTAATTAACTCAGTTTGAGGGAGAATGTGCTAACCAAGTTTGCCAAGAAGACTTTGAAAACGACAAAACAGTACGAATCAGCAGGTGATTTCTGAAATACGTCACCGCCTATTGATGTGTAGGAGTGTAGAGTTCCAAATTTGATTTGTAACCACGAATTTATTCCTTAGTCGTCTCGTCTCGTCTCGTCTCGTCTCGTCCCGCAGACGTTTGTCGTGCTTGCGCTGTCATATGGACCACGACCCGAGCGGCAGCGAGCGGCAGTCGAGCAGAGTCGGGACAAGTCGGGACGGGGACAGGGACAGGGATAGGAATGGTGCGAATGCACTGCAAACTACGCAGACACCTGGTGTGAGGCGAGGCGAAGCGAGGAAGCCCACATCGCTACCAGTGGCGCCCTCCAGCACGATAATGCCACACCCCGCACAGGCCCTCCGCTGAACACCAGGGACAAGATGCGTCCTCCGCTAGTGTCGAAGGCTGCACGCGCCCAGCGAATGACAGGGGGTGCAACGAGCAGCAGTGCGTCTCACACACGCGGCGGTGCGCCCGCCAATTCGGCCGTCGCTCTGCTGGGACACCGGGCGCGCCTCCCCGCGCCGTCCTCGAGGAACTGGCGGTTGCGGAAGGAAGCGCTTTCGTCAAATGCGGCCGAAAACTAACATTTTGTGTGTTGGGAGAAAAGCCGAACGCGAATTCTGCCGTGCTCCTACATTAGATGAGCGCCAACGGCCATACCATAATGAATACACCGGTTCTCGTCCGATCACCGAAGTTAAGCATCATCGGGCCCGGCTAGTACTTGGATGGGTGACCGCCTGGGAAACCCGGGTGCTGTTGGCTCCCTTCCTTTTCTTCTTTTTTGTTATGTCGCCAGCCCAATTTTCAAACTACCTTTCTGTTGTGACAAAGATGCTTCCTTAAGCCTTTTAAACTACTGTAATGGTACGAAAATGCAGTAATTAACTCAGTTTGAGGGAGAATGTGCTAACCAAGTTTGCCAAGAAGACTTTGAAAACGACAAAACAGTACGAATCAGCAGGTGATTTCTGAAATACGTCACCGCCTATTGATGTGTAGGAGTGTAGAGTTCCAAATTTGATTTGTAACCACGAATTTATTCCTTAGTCGTCTCGTCTCGTCTCGTCTCGTCTCGTCCCGCAGACGTTTGTCGTGCTTGCGCTGTCATATGGACCACGACCCGAGCGGCAGCGAGCGGCAGTCGAGCAGAGTCGGGACAAGTCGGGACGGGGACAGGGACAGGGATAGGAATGGTGCGAATGCACTGCAAACTACGCAGACACCTGGTGTGAGGCGAGGCGAAGCGAGGAAGCCCACATCGCTACCAGTGGCGCCCTCCAGCACGATAATGCCACACCCCGCACAGGCCCTCCGCTGAACACCAGGGACAAGATGCGTCCTCCGCTAGTGTCGAAGGCTGCACGCGCCCAGCGAATGACAGGGGGTGCAACGAGCAGCAGTGCGTCTCACACACGCGGCGGTGCGCCCGCCAATTCGGCCGTCGCTCTGCTGGGACACCGGGCGCGCCTCCCCGCGCCGTCCTCGAGGAACTGGCGGTTGCGGAAGGAAGCGCTTTCGTCAAATGCGGCCGAAAACTAACATTTTGTGTGTTGGGAGAAAAGCCGAACGCGAATTCTGCCGTGCTCCTACATTAGATGAGCGCCAACGGCCATACCATAATGAATACACCGGTTCTCGTCCGATCACCGAAGTTAAGCATCATCGGGCCCGGCTAGTACTTGGATGGGTGACCGCCTGGGAAACCCGGGTGCTGTTGGCTCCCTTCCTTTTCTTCTTTTTTGTTATGTCGCCAGCCCAATTTTCAAACTACCTTTCTGTTGTGACAAAGATGCTTCCTTAAGCCTTTTAAACTACTGTAATGGTACGAAAATGCAGTAATTAACTCAGTTTGAGGGAGAATGTGCTAACCAAGTTTGCCAAGAAGACTTTGAAAACGACAAAACAGTACGAATCAGCAGGTGATTTCTGAAATACGTCACCGCCTATTGATGTGTAGGAGTGTAGAGTTCCAAATTTGATTTGTAACCACGAATTTATTCCTTAGTCGTCTCGTCTCGTCTCGTCTCGTCTCGTCCCGCAGACGTTTGTCGTGCTTGCGCTGTCATATGGACCACGACCCGAGCGGCAGCGAGCGGCAGTCGAGCAGAGTCGGGACAAGTCGGGACGGGGACAGGGACAGGGATAGGAATGGTGCGAATGCACTGCAAACTACGCAGACACCTGGTGTGAGGCGAGGCGAAGCGAGAAAGCCCACATCGCTACCAGTGGCGCCCTCCAGCACGATAATGCCACACCCCGCACAGGCCCTCCGCTGAACACCAGGGACAAGATGCGTCCTCCGCTAGTGTCGAAGGCTGCACGCGCCCAGCGAATGACAGGGGGTGCAACGAGCAGCAGTGCGTCTCACACACGCGGCGGTGCGCCCGCCAATTCGGCCGTCGCTCTGCTGGGACACCGGGCGCGCCTCCCCGCGCCGTCCTCGAGGAACTGGCGGTTGCGGAAGGAAGCGCTTTCGTCAAATGCGGCCGAAAACTAACATTTTGTGTGTTGGGAGAAAAGCCGAACGCGAATTCTGCCGTGCTCCTACATTAGATGAGCGCCAACGGCCATACCATAATGAATACACCGGTTCTCGTCCGATCACCGAAGTTAAGCATCATCGGGCCCGGCTAGTACTTGGATGGGTGACCGCCTGGGAAACCCGGGTGCTGTTGGCTCCCTTCCTTTTCTTCTTTTTTGTTATGTCGCCAGCCCAATTTTCAAACTACCTTTCTGTTGTGACAAAGATGCTTCCTTAAGCCTTTTAAACTACTGTAATGGTACGAAAATGCAGTAATTAACTCAGTTTGAGGGAGAATGTGCTAACCAAGTTTGCCAAGAAGACTTTGAAAACGACAAAACAGTACGAATCAGCAGGTGATTTCTGAAATACGTCACCGCCTATTGATGTGTAGGAGTGTAGAGTTCCAAATTTGATTTGTAACCACGAATTTATTCCTTAGTCGTCTCGTCTCGTCTCGTCTCGTCTCGTCCCGCAGACGTTTGTCGTGCTTGCGCTGTCATATGGACCACGACCCGAGCGGCAGCGAGCGGCAGTCGAGCAGAGTCGGGACAAGTCGGGACGGGGACAGGGACAGGGATAGGAATGGTGCGAATGCACTGCAAACTACGCAGACACCTGGTGTGAGGCGAGGCGAAGCGAGGAAGCCCACATCGCTACCAGTGGCGCCCTCCAGCACGATAATGCCACACCCCGCACAGGCCCTCCGCTGAACACCAGGGACAAGATGCGTCCTCCGCTAGTGTCGAAGGCTGCACGCGCCCAGCGAATGACAGGGGGTGCAACGAGCAGCAGTGCGTCTCACACACGCGGCGGTGCGCCCGCCAATTCGGCCGTCGCTCTGCTGGGACACCGGGCGCGCCTCCCCGCGCCGTCCTCGAGGAACTGGCGGTTGCGGAAGGAAGCGCTTTCGTCAAATGCGGCCGAAAACTAACATTTTGTGTGTTGGGAGAAAAGCCGAACGCGAATTCTGCCGTGCTCCTACATTAGATGAGCGCCAACGGCCATACCATAATGAATACACCGGTTCTCGTCCGATCACCGAAGTTAAGCATCATCGGGCCCGGCTAGTACTTGGATGGGTGACCGCCTGGGAAACCCGGGTGCTGTTGGCTCCCTTCCTTTTCTTCTTTTTTGTTATGTCGCCAGCCCAATTTTCAAACTACCTTTCTGTTGTGACAAAGATGCTTCCTTAAGCCTTTTAAACTACTGTAATGGTACGAAAATGCAGTAATTAACTCAGTTTGAGGGAGAATGTGCTAACCAAGTTTGCCAAGAAGACTTTGAAAACGACAAAACAGTACGAATCGGCAGGTGATTTCTGAAATACGTCACCGCCTATTGTTGTGTAGGAGTGTAGAGTTCCAAATTTGATTTGTAACCACGAATTTATTCCTTAGTCGTCTCGTCTCGTCTCGTCTCGTCTCGTCCCGCAGACGTTTGTCGTGCTTGCGCTGTCATATGGACCACGACCCGAGCGGCAGCGAGCGGCAGTCGAGCAAAGTCGGGACAAGTCGGGACGGGGACAGGGACAGGGATAGGAATGGTGCGAATGCACTGCAAACTACGCAGACACCTGGTGTGAGGCGAGGCGAAGCGAGGAAGCCCACATCGCTACCAGTGGCGCCCTCCAGCACGATACTGCCACACCCCGCACAGGCCCTCCGCTGAACACCAGGGACAAGATGCGTCCTCCGCTAGTGTCGAAGGCTGCACGCGCCCAGCAAATGACAGGGGGTGCAACGAGCAGCAGTGCGTCTCACACACGCGGCGGTGCGCCCGCCAATTCGGCCGTCGCTCTGCTGGGACGCCGGGCGCGCCTCCCCGCGCCGTCCTCGAGGAACTGGCGGTTGCGGAAGGAAGCGCTTTCGTCAAATGCGGCCGAAAACTAACATTTTGTGTGTTGGGAGAAAAGCCGAACGCGAATTCTGCCGTGCTCCTACATTAGATGAGCGCCAACGGCCATACCATGATGAATACACCGGTTCTCGTCCGATCACCGAAGTTAAGCATCATCGGGCCCGGTTAGTACTTGGATGGGTGACCGCCTGGGAAACCCGGGTGCTGTTGGCTCCCTTCCTTTTCTTTTTTTTTTGTTATGTCGCCAGCCCAATTTTCAAACTACCTTTCTGTTGTGACAAAGATGCTTCCTTAAGCCTTTTAAACTACTGTACTGGTACGAAAATGCAGTAGATAACTCAGTTTGAGGGAGAATGTGCTAACCAAGTTTGCCAAGAAGACTTTGAAAACGACAAAACAGTACGAATCGGCAGGTGATTTCTGAAATACGTCACCGCCTATTGTTGTGTAGGAGTGTAGAGTTCCAAATTTGATTTGTAACCACGAATTTATTCCTTAGTCGTCTCGTCTCGTCTCGTCTCGTCTCGTCCCGCAGACGTTTGTCGTGCTTGCGCTGTCATATGGACCACGACCCGAGCGGCAGCGAGCGGCAGTCGAGCAAAGTCGGGACAAGTCGGGACGGGGACAGGGACAGGGATAGGAATGGTGCGAATGCACTGCAAACTACGCAGACACCTGGTGTGAGGCGAGGCGAAGCGAGGAAGCCCACATCGCTACCAGTGGCGCCCTCCAGCACGATAATGCCACACCCCGCACAGGCCCTCCGCTGAACACCAGGGACAAGATGCGTCCTCCGCTAGTGTCGAAGGCTGCACGCGCCCAGCGAATGACAGGGGGTGCAACGAGCAGCAGTGCGTCTCACACACGCGGCGGTGCGCCCGCCAATTCGGCCGTCGCTCTGCTGGGACACCGGGCGCGCCTCCCCGCGCCGTCCTCGAGGAACTGGCGGTTGCGGAAGGAAGCGCTTTCGTCAAATGCGGCCGAAAACTAACATTTTGTGTGTTGGGAGAAAAGCCGAACGCGAATTCTGCCGTGCTCCTACATTAGATGAGCGCCAACGGCCATACCATAATGAATACACCGGTTCTCGTCCGATCACCGAAGTTAAGCATCATCGGGCCCGGCTAGTACTTGGATGGGTGACCGCCTGGGAAACCCGGGTGCTGTTGGCTCCCTTCCTTTTCTTCTTTTTTGTTATGTTGCCAGCCCAATTTTCAAACTACCTTTCTGTTGTGACAAAGATGCTTCCTTAAGCCTTTTAAACTACTGTAATGGTACGAAAATGCAGTAATTAACTCAGTTTGAGGGAGAATGTGCTAACCAAGTTTGCCAAGAAGACTTTGAAAACGACAAAACAGTACGAATCGGCAGGTGATTTCTGAAATACGTCACCGCCTATTGTTGTGTAGGAGTGTAGAGTTCCAAATTTGATTTGTAACCACGAATTTATTCCTTAGTCGTCTCGTCTCGTCTCGTCTCGTCTCGTCCCGCAGACGTTTGTCGTGCTTGCGCTGTCATATGGACCACGACCCGAGCGGCAGCGAGCGGCAGTCGAGCAAAGTCGGGACAAGTCGGGACGGGGACAGGGACAGGGATAGGAATGGTGCGAATGCACTGCAAACTACGCAGACACCTGGTGTGAGGCGAGGCGAAGCGAGGAAGCCCACATCGCTACCAGTGGCGCCCTCCAGCACGATACTGTCACACCCCGCACAGGCCCTCCGCTGAACACCAGGGACAAGATGCGTCCTCCGCTAGTGTCGAAGGCTGCACGCGCCCAGCGAATGACAGGGGGTGCAACGAGCAGCAGTGCGTCTCACACACGCGGCGGTGCGCCCGCCAATTCGGCCGTCGCTCTGCTGGGACACCGGGCGCGCCTCCCCGCGCCGTCCTCGAGGAACTGGCGGTTGCGGAAGGAAGCGCTTTCGTCAAATGCGGCCGAAAACTAACATTTTGTGTGTTGGGAGAAAAGCCGAACGCGAATTCTGCCGTGCTCCTACATTAGATGAGCGCCAACGGCCATACCATAATGAATACACCGGTTCTCGTCCGATCACCGAAGTTAAGCATCATCGGGCCCGGCTAGTACTTGGATGGGTGACCGCCTGGGAAACCCGGGTGCTGTTGGCTCCCTTCCTTTTCTTTTTTTTTGTTATGTCGCCAGCCCAATTTTCAAACTACCTTTCTGTTGTGACAAAGATGCTTCCTTAAGCCTTTTAAACTACTGTACTGGTACGAAAATGCAGTAGTTAACTCAGTTTGAGGGAGAATGTGCTAACCAAGTTTGCCAAGAAGACTTTGAAAACGACAAAACAGTACGAATCGGCAGGTGATTTCTGAAATACGTCACCGCCTATTGTTGTGTAGGAGTGTAGAGTTCCAAATTTGATTTGTAACCACGAATTTATTCCTTAGTCGTCTCGTCTCGTCTCGTCTCGTCTCGTCCCGCAGACGTTTGTCGTGCTTGCGCTGTCATATGGACCACGACCCGAGCGGCAGCGAGCGGCAGTCGAGCAGAGTCGGGACAAGTCGGGACGGGGACAGGGACAGGGATAGGAATGGTGCGAATGCACTGCAAACTACGCAGACACCTGGTGTGAGGCGAGGCGAAGCGAGGAAGCCCACATCGCTACCAGTGGCGCCCTCCAGCACGATAATGCCACACCCCGCACAGGCCCTCCGCTGAACACCAGGGACAAGATGCGTCCTCCGCTAGTGTCGAAGGCTGCACGCGCCCAGCAAATGACAGGGGGTGCAACGAGCAGCAGTGCGTCTCACACACGCGGCGGTGCGCCCGCCAATTCGGCCGTCGCTCTGCTGGGACGCCGGGCGCGCCTCCCCGCGCCGTCCTCGAGGAACTGGCGGTTGCGGAAGGAAGCGCTTTCGTCAAATGCGGCCGAAAACTAACATTTTGTGTGTTGGGAGAAAAGCCGAACGCGAATTCTGCCGTGCTCCTACATTAGATGAGCGCCAACGGCCATACCATGATGAATACACCGGTTCTCGTCCGATCACCGAAGTTAAGCATCATCGGGCCCGGCTAGTACTTGGATGGGTGACCGCCTGGGAAACCCGGGTGCTGTTGGCTCCCTTCCTTTTCTTTTTTTTTGTTATGTCGCCAGCCCAATTTTCAAACTACCTTTCTGTTGTGACAAAGATGCTTCCTTAAGCCTTTTAAACTACTGTACTGGTACGAAAATGCAGTAGTTAACTCAGTTTGAGGGAGAATGTGCTAACCAAGTTTGCCAAGAAGACTTTGAAAACGACAAAACAGTACGAATCGGCAGGTGATTTCTGAAATACGTCACCGCCTATTGTTGTGTAGGAGTGTAGAGTTCCAAATTTGATTTGTAACCACGAATTTATTCCTTAGTCGTCTCGTCTCGTCTCGTCTCGTCTCGTCCCGCAGACGTTTGTCGTGCTTGCGCTGTCATATGGACCACGACCCGAGCGGCAGCGAGCGGCAGTCGAGCAGAGTCGGGACAAGTCGGGACGGGGACAGGGACAGGGATAGGAATGGTGCGAATGCACTGCAAACTACGCAGACACCTGGTGTGAGGCGAGGCGAAGCGAGGAAGCCCACATCGCTACCAGTGGCGCCCTCCAGCACGATAATGCCACACCCCGCACAGGCCCTCCGCTGAACACCAGGGACAAGATGCGTCCTCCGCTAGTGTCGAAGGCTGCACGCGCCCAGCAAATGACAGGGGGTGCAACGAGCAGCAGTGCGTCTCACACACGCGGCGGTGCGCCCGCCAATTCGGCCGTCGCTCTGCTGGGACGCCGGGCGCGCCTCCCCGCGCCGTCCTCGAGGAACTGGCGGTTGCGGAAGGAAGCGCTTTCGTCAAATGCGGCCGAAAACTAACATTTTGTGTGTTGGGAGAAAAGCCGAACGCGAATTCTGCCGTGCTCCTACATTAGATGAGCGCCAACGGCCATACCATGATGAATACACCGGTTCTCGTCCGATCACCGAAGTTAAGCATCATCGGGCCCGGCTAGTACTTGGATGGGTGACCGCCTGGGAAACCCGGGTGCTGTTGGCTCCCTTCCTTTTCTTTTTTTTTGTTATGTCGCCAGCCCAATTTTCAAACTACCTTTCTGTTGTGACAAAGATGCTTCCTTAAGCCTTTTAAACTACTGTACTGGTACGAAAATGCAGTAGTTAACTCAGTTTGAGGGAGAATGTGCTAACCAAGTTTGCCAAGAAGACTTTGAAAACGACAAAACAGTACGAATCGGCAGGTGATTTCTGAAATACGTCACCGCCTATTGTTGTGTAGGAGTGTAGAGTTCCAAATTTGATTTGTAACCACGAATTTATTCCTTAGTCGTCTCGTCTCGTCTCGTCTCGTCTCGTCCCGCAGACGTTTGTCGTGCTTGCGCTGTCATATGGACCACGACCCGAGCGGCAGCGAGCGGCAGTCGAGCAAAGTCGGGACAAGTCGGGACGGGGACAGGGACAGGGATAGGAATGGTGCGAATGCACTGCAAACTACGCAGACACCTGGTGTGAGGCGAGGCGAGGCGAGGCGAGGAAGCCCACATCGCTACCAGTGGCGCCCTCCAGCACGACACTGCCACACCCCGCAGAGGCCCTCCGCTGAACACCAGGGACAAGATGCGTCCTCCGCTAGTGTCGAAGGCTGCACGCGCCCAGCAAATGACAGGGGGTGCAACGAGCAGCAGTGCGTCTCACACACGCGGCGGTGCGCCCGCCAATTCGGCCGTCGCTCTGCTGGGACGCCGGGCGCGCCTCCCCGCGCCGTCCTCGAGGAACTGGCGGTTGCGGAAGGAAGCGCTTTCGTCAAATGCGGCCGAAAACTAACATTTTGTGTGTTGGGAGAAAAGCCGAACGCGAATTCTGCCGTGCTCCTACATTAGATGAGCGCCAACGGCCATACCATTATGAATACACCGGTTCTCGTCCGATCACCGAAGTTAAGCATCATCGGGCCCGGCTAGTACTTGGATGGGTGACCGCCTGGGAAACCCGGGTGCTGTTGGCTCCCTTCCTTTTCTTTTTTTTTGTTATGTCGCCAGCCCAATTTTCAAACTACCTTTCTGTTGTGACAAAGATGCTTCCTTAAGCCTTTTAAACTACTGTAATGGTACGAAAATGCAGTAATTAACTCAGTTTGAGGGAGAATGTGCTAACCAAGTTTGCCAAGAAGACTTTGAAAACGACAAAACAGTACGAATCAGCAGGTGATTTCTGAAATACGTCACCGCCTATTGATGTGTAGGAGTGTAGAGTTCCAAATTTGATTTGTAACCACGAATTTATTCCTTAGTCGTCTCGTCTCGTCTCGTCTCGTCTCGTCCTGCAGACGTTTGTCGTGCTTGCGCTGTCATATGGACCACGACCCGAGCGGCAGCGAGCGGCAGTCGAGCAGAGTCGGGACAAGTCGGGACGGGGACAGGGACAGGGATAGGAATGGTGCGAATGCACTGCAAACTACGCAGACACCTGGTGTGAGGCGAGGCGAAGCGAGGAAGCCCACATCGCTACCAGTGGCGCCCTCCAGCACGATAATGCCACACCCCGCACAGGCCCTCCGCTGAACACCAGGGACAAGATGCGTCCTCCGCTAGTGTCGAAGGCTGCACGCGCCCAGCGAATGACAGGGGGTGCAACGAGCAGCAGTGCGTCTCACACACGCGGCGGTGCGCCCGCCAATTCGGCCGTCGCTCTGCTGGGACACCGGGCGCGCCTCCCCGCGCCGTCCTCGAGGAACTGGCGGTTGCGGAAGGAAGCGCTTTCGTCAAATGCGGCCGAAAACTAACATTTTGTGTGTTGGGAGAAAAGCCGAACGCGAATTCTGCCGTGCTCCTACATTAGATGAGCGCCAACGGCCATACCATAATGAATACACCGGTTCTCGTCCGATCACCGAAGTTAAGCATCATCGGGCCCGGCTAGTACTTGGATGGGTGACCGCCTGGGAAACCCGGGTGCTGTTGGCTCCCTTCCTTTTCTTCTTTTTTGTTATGTCGCCAGCCCAATTTTCAAACTACCTTTCTGTTGTGACAAAGATGCTTCCTTAAGCCTTTTAAACTACTGTAATGGTACGAAAATGCAGTAATTAACTCAGTTTGAGGGAGAATGTGCTAACCAAGTTTGCCAAGAAGACTTTGAAAACGACAAAACAGTACGAATCGGCAGGTGATTTCTGAAATACGTCACCGCCTATTGATGTGTAGGAGTGTAGAGTTCCAAATTTGATTTGTAACCACGAATTTATTCCTTAGTCGTCTCGTCTCGTCTCGTCTCGTCTCGTCCCGCAGACGTTTGTCGTGCTTGCGCTGTCATATGGACCACGACCCGAGCGGCAGCGAGCGGCAGTCGAGCAGAGTCGGGACAAGTCGGGACGGGGACAGGGACAGGGATAGGAATGGTGCGAATGCACTGCAAACTACGCAGACACCTGGTGTGAGGCGAGGCGAAGCGAGGAAGCCCACATCGCTACCAGTGGCGCCCTCCAGCACGATAATGCCACACCCCGCACAGGCCCTCCGCTGAACACCAGGGACAAGATGCGTCCTCCGCTAGTGTCGAAGGCTGCACGCGCCCAGCGAATGACAGGGGGTGCAACGAGCAGCAGTGCGTCTCACACACGCGGCGGTGCGCCCGCCAATTCGGCCGTCGCTCTGCTGGGACGCCGGGCGCGCCTCCCCGCGCCGTCCTCGAGGAACTGGCGGTTGCGGAAGGAAGCGCTTTCGTCAAATGCGGCCGAAAACTAACATTTTGTGTGTTGGGAGAAAAGCCGAACGCGAATTCTGCCGTGCTCCTACATTAGATGAGCGCCAACGGCCATACCATAATGAATACACCGGTTCTCGTCCGATCACCGAAGTTAAGCATCATCGGGCCCGGCTAGTACTTGGATGGGTGACCGCCTGGGAAACCCGGGTGCTGTTGGCTCCCTTCCTTTTCTTTTTTTTTGTTATGTCGCCAGCCCAATTTTCAAACTACCTTTCTGTTGTGACAAAGATGCTTCCTTAAGCCTTTTAAACTACTGTACTGGTACGAAAATGCAGTAATTAACTCAGTTTGAGGGAGAATGTGCTAACCAAGTTTGCCAAGAAGACTTTGAAAACGACAAAACAGTACGAATCGGCAGGTGATTTCTGAAATACGTCACCGCCTATTGTTGTGTAGGAGTGTAGAGTTCCAAATTTGATTTGTAACCACGAATTTATTCCTTAGTCGTCTCGTCTCGTCTCGTCTCGTCTCGTCCCGCAGACGTTTGTCGTGCTTGCGCTGTCATATGGACCACGACCCGAGCGGCAGCGAGCGGCAGTCGAGCAAAGTCGGGACAAGTCGGGACGGGGACAGGGACAGGGATAGGAATGGTGCGAATGCACTGCAAACTACGCAGACACCTGGTGTGAGGCGAGGCGAAGCGAGGAAGCCCACATCGCTACCAGTGGCGCCCTCCAGCACGATACTGCCACACCCCGCACAGGCCCTCCGCTGAACACCAGGGACAAGATGCGTCCTCCGCTAGTGTCGAAGGCTGCACGCGCCCAGCGAATGACAGGGGGTGCAACGAGCAGCAGTGCGTCTCACACACGCGGCGGTGCGCCCGCCAATTCGGCCGTCGCTCTGCTGGGACACCGGGCGCGCCTCCCCGCGCCGTCCTCGAGGAACTGGCGGTTGCGGAAGGAAGCGCTTTCGTCAAATGCGGCCGAAAACTAACATTTTGTGTGTTGGGAGAAAAGCCGAACGCGAATTCTGCCGTGCTCCTACATTAGATGAGCGCCAACGGCCATACCATGATGAATACACCGGTTCTCGTCCGATCACCGAAGTTAAGCATCATCGGGCCCGGCTAGTACTTGGCTGGCTGCCCGCCTGGCAACACCTCGGTGCCGAGCGAGCAGTTCTTCCGTGTGCGACTTGGCCGGCGGCGCCTCGCGTGTCGTCTGCTTCCTCTGCCTCGTGGCTTGTGTTTATACCTGACTGTAAGTAATGGAAATGATATACGATGATAGTGAGGAAAGACAGAATAACGTACAATGTGAGTTTGATCGATCTGTTGATAAACCATCGGCATTCGAAATTCACCGTTGGATATTAGAGGACTTGATGTTAAGGCATGATGACGTTCTTGGCATACAGTTTGATACGTTCCTTAATTCGGTGTTTTTGAAATTGAGATCTCCTGATATGTGTGATACTGTTGTGTCTGTCAATGACGGCGTGCGTACATTTCGACATCTTGACGGTAAAATTAGTAATGTGACTGTGTCGCACGCCGGCTTTGGCGTTAGGCAAATTCGTATCTTTAACTTGCCTTTTGAAATACGGAATGATACTATTTCACGTTATTTGCGTCCGTACGGTACCGTTTTGTCAGTGATTAAGGAACAGTGGTCCTCCGCATATTTGTTTCAAGTCGAAAACGGTGTGCGGAGTGTGAAAATGGTTGTCAGACAACACATTCCGTCCTTTATTCTGGTTAACGGCCACCGTGCGTTTGTGACTTACAGTGGACAGCCTCAAACTTGTTCATTTTGTAGTGGCGTTGGTCATTACCGGCAGGACTGTCCTAAACGTAAACGGCCTGCTCAATTACCGATCGATGACGGTTTGCGCGGGGACAGCTTTGCCTCTGTCGCTGCTACGGTCTTAGGTACAGCCCCCCCCGCACCCGCGCGCCGCGTGGCCGATGCTAACCTAGCTGACGCCGCGGTTGCCATGGATGTGTCCACTCCCGATTGTGACCTTGCTTCTGTGTCTGCTGTTTCCGCGCCTGCTACGGCTACCGTGCAGGCTGACGAAAGTTTGTCTTTACCACGTGTTTCACTTGCGTCTGTGTCCGACCCCATGCCCGCGTCGGCGACTGATGTAGTGTCGGAACCTGTTTCGCAGCCTGTTACGGTATCGGAATCTTTTGATACGTTGCCTGCCTCAGTTGACATAGCTGCCGGTGCTCCTGTTCACA
The DNA here is from genome assembly GCF_023864275.1 of Schistocerca cancellata. Classification (NCBI taxonomy): domain Eukaryota; kingdom Metazoa; phylum Arthropoda; class Insecta; order Orthoptera; family Acrididae; genus Schistocerca; species Schistocerca cancellata. The sequence continues at coordinate 4,074,300 of NW_026047143.1, read as the reverse complement.
CTGCTGTTGTGGAATCGCGGGAAATTTTTGTGGCTCCGAAACCGCGGCGTGATGAACTTCCGTCTCGCAGTTCTAGTAGGCAACGTGCTCGTAGTGTTGGTCGGTCGCCCTCCTCTGACAGGGGGTCTACACGACAGTACCGCAGTCCGTCTCCAGTTGACTGTTCGCCCGCCGCTTCCCGGCAGTCGCGGGTTGGTCGGCAGGACTCACAACAGCGTGTCGCGCGTCGGGACTCACGTGCAGACCGCGAGCGGCGGCCGTCTCCGGCTTCCGGCTGCGGGCGTCAGACACAGCAATCACAATCACAACAGCTTGCCGCTTCTCGCCCTTCGCTGCCCGACGATCTCAGCGTTGCCGATCAGAAGCGTGATGTCGCTGTTCGACATTTACGCACCGTTTTAAGTCAGCAGCCCACTGGTGACGGTTCCGTTGTGCCGACCGACACAGCTTCGGCTGTGGCGACGCCGCCATTGCCGACGAAACGGAAGGCTGAAGACACCCACCAGCGTCGGGTTTGTCCTTCTGCCCTTGAGCGTGTGCCGACCTCTTCTTCCGACGTGGAGATGCCCGTCGTTGATCCTTTGTCGGCAGCCTCCGGTGGCACAGATTCTGGGACCGCGTCCACCCCCACTTCCGTCCCCCCCACTGACTGGGCGGCGGATGTGGAAGGTGGTGCGGAGACTTAGTGATTTCTTTGTTGTCCCTTAATCCAGTTGACGGGAATTACACCCGTCTTTTTCGAGAACTTTTTATCCTTTTTGGTGGCTGAAATTCCGTCAATGTCTGCTGTCTGTTTTTTATGAGGAGTTTTTTGTGCTTGTGTCTTTTAATTGTGTATGGCGCCTGAGCGTTGTTCGTGGAATATTTTAACTATCACTGTTATTCTCTGTTGTTCCCTCTTCCAGTCGACGGGAATCAATTCAGTCTTTTTAGAGAAAATTTTATCCTTTTTGGTGGCTGAAATTCCGTCCATGTTTGCTGTTTGTTTTTAAATGAGGAGCGTTTTGTGTTTGTGTATTTTAATTGTGTATGGAGCCTGAGCGTTGTTCGTGGAATATTTTAACTATCAATGTCAACAAGTTGAGTAACCCGCACAAGTTGTCGGCTTTGCTCACTTTTTTACATGACTCCCACTGTCATGTGGCATTTTTACAGGAAGTTACGCGTCAGGCTCTGTTGTTTTTACTTGACGCTTCTGATTTTACTGTCGTTGATAATATAATGTCCGACGAACAGACTGGTACTGCTATCTTAATCCGTCCTGAATTCGATGTTAGCAATATTGAAATATTGCCAAATGGCCGCGCTATAGCATGTACCGTCAATGGTCTTGCCTTTGTCAATGTGTATGCTCATGCCGGTGACAAGCCAGCGCGGAATAAATTTTATGGTCAGGATCTCTGTCCACTTCTCCATCGTAATCATACTGACTTAGTGATCGGTGGTGATTTTAATGCTGTGATTGATGGTCGAGATCAGGAGCCGCGTCCTAACTGGTGCCAGGAATTACGTACGTTGGTTGACAGTTTTCGGCTCCGCGACACGTGGCGTGTGCTGCATCCGGACAAGACGCATTTCACCCACTTTTACGCCACCGGTCACAGTCGCTTGGACAGGATCTATGTGTCTTCGCCGCTCGCCGCCCACGTCCGGAAGGCGGACGTGTTGCCGGTTATTTTTTCAGACCATTGCGGTTACATGTGTCAACTCTTCTTGCCGCGTGCGCGCCCTACTCGGCGCCCCACTATTTGGAAATTTAACTGTAGCCTTTTGGACGATGCCAGTCTAACGTCTCAATTTACTGCGTTGTGGCGCAAGCTCTTGCGTGGTAAGGGAGATGGCGGCAGTACTATCGGGTGGTGGGTGGCGGTCGCCAAGCCGGCTATTCGGCGTTTTTTAATCGATTTTAGCCACGATGCGGCGCATTGGCGTCGGTCGACGGCACGTTTTTACCAGGATTGTTTAAAGGATATTGCTCAGCGAGTCGCGACGTCACCTGAGTTGCTTCCGGTTTTTAATCAATTCAAAGCCAAGCTCCTCGATGTTCTACGTCGGAAGGGTGTTGGGACTATCGCGCGGAGCCAACCGGTGGGTGACGTGGAAGGGGAGCCGCTCTCTCTCTACCACCTGAGCAGGGAGCGCCGGCGGCGCGAGCGGTTGGCCATCCGTAAATGGGTCCAGCGAGATGGCACGTCCACATCCGATGGTGCGGCCATTGAGCGAGAAGTTCACGCGCACTTTGAGACGCTCTTTCGACAGGTTGACGTCGACGCCGGGGCGCTGCGCGATTTTTTGCAGAGGGTCCCACGTGTGTTAACACGACAAGATAGAGCCAGTTTAAATGAACCTTTTACCCTTGATGACTTAGATACAGCTGTGAAACGGAGTCCTCGGGGCCGGTCCCCTGGACTGGACGGGATTCCCGCGGAATTTTATTTAAAATTTTTCAGTCTTTTAAGTGATGTTTTAATTGCCATTATGAATGAGGTCCATAACGGCGTTGCTATTCCTGCGGAATTTTCAGAAGGGCGCATTGCCCTCGTTCCGAAATCGACCGCCACACCAAATCTCGACAATGTCCGTCCTATAACCTTGCTGAACGCCGACTATAAAATTATAGCGCGGTGTATCACGCACAGGTTGACGGACGTTATGCCAAAGGTGGTGAGTGACCATCAGACTTGCGCTGTCAGGGACCGTAACATATTCGATGCTGTTCTGGCGTACCGGGATTGTATCGGATATGTAAAAAGTCACAGGCTCCGGACGGCTGCGATAATGCTGGTCGACTTCAAAAACGCTTTCGATCGGATTAGTCACACCTATCTGCGGCAGGTCTTGGTCGGTTTCGGATTTGGTCCTAAACTGACGACGATGGTGTATAATATTTTAAGGAATGCCACGTCACGGGTTGTAATAAACGGAATTCCCAGTCGTGTTATACCTATTAGCCGCTCAGTTCGCCAGGGCTGCCCCTTGTCTATGTCGCTCTTCGCTTTGGCTTTGGATCCGCTCCTCCGCTGTATCGCCCAGGAATGCCGGGGCATTCGCATTGGTGGCGATCAGCTGATCTGTAGAGCGTATGCCGACGACCTCGGCGTGTTCCTTGATCAGCCAGAGGACATTAACAGGCTGCATGGTGTTTTACAGCGATTTGAGAGGGCGACGGGGGCTATCGTGAATCCTCGGAAGACTGTTTTGCTCCCTCTTACACCTCGCCTGCGTACTGCTCGCGGCGACTGGTTTTGTGTCAAGCAACGACAGACAGTGCTCGGTGTCATTCTGACCGACAATCTGCAGCGTATGGAAGCTCTGAATTGGCGGTCCACGCTGTATAAGGTTAGGGCCGTTGCGAAACTGTATGCCTCTCGGAATTTGGCGCTCCGTCAACGGGTGGCCCTTATTAACACGCAGATTTTGGCCAAAGCGTGGTATCTGGCACAAGTCCTACCTGTGCCGAAACAACTGGAACGGGCCCTTCAACAGGCGGTCTATTGGTTGCTATGGAAGGGTGACATTTTTAAGGTCTCCCTGGCAACCTGTACCTTGAGTCTGGCGGAGGGGGGGCTGGGTTTCGTTGACTTTCGCAACAAGTGTGCGGCGCTCTTCGTAAAGCGGACTACCGTGGTGCTTGACAAGGGGCCGTGCAGTCCGACGGCTGCCTTGTTCCGTGCGTACCGCCCGCCATCGGTGATTGCTCCGGTCTCGATCAGTCATATTCCGTCCACGTTGAACTTCGTACGCCGGTATTATGTGTATAACAGCTATCTGGTGCTCGGCGATGTCCGTGCGTGCAATGTCGGTGACATTATTCGCGCTCTTCGGGGATCGCCGAGCAGGAATAAATGGGAGTATCGGCTACCTCAGCACGACTGGCGGATGGTGTGGCGGAACCTCGCCACCGCCGTTATTCCTGCTGACGTTCACGGAACATGGTATAAAGTGGTCAACCGCACAATTCCGACTAATGCTAAGCTGCACTCTATCGGTCTGCTTCCTTCGGGTGTCTGTGATTCGTGTCCTGAGGAGGACACTATCGAACACCGATTCGAGTGTCGGAAATTCCGTGTTGTTTGGGACATTGCGTGTGACATGGTGCGTCTAATCAACAGAGTGGACAGGCGGCAGGTGACAGCTTTGGACGCCATCGTGCCTCAGTGTGTAGCGTATCCGGCCACCAAACGGAATGCTACTCTTTGGATTTTGGGACACACGGTTTATTGTATTTTCGCCCTGAAATTGACTGATGCCGTCGACTTTCTGTCTTACCTGTGGGCGGAACATCATTTGACCCTTGGTCGACAGGCTTATTCCTCGATTTTTGCCAATTTTTTGCATGTCGCCTTGGCCCATGCATTCACTAAATTGTCACTTTCCTGATACGACTCTATACCCAATCATGACATTTTTCTTTTTCCTATCTGATACTACTGCCAATATTCCTGTTGGCGTTTATGACGAACCCTTGCTTACCACCGGTCTTCCTTTCTTGGGTAATGATTTTCTGGCTTGGTAAAGTTGTGTTTCTAATGGACCGTACATTAACGAAACCGTACACATGACCTACATTTATGTGAATGGCGCTTTGTCCGTCAAAAGTTCTTTTATGTTTGCTTTACTTTCTGTTCCTCCTTTCTTTCTTTCTTGTTATTTGTTCCTTTCTCGCGGCGACTGAGGGGGCCGAGTCGCGGTGATCATTTTATCTCAGTTGGTGTGTGTCTGAATGTGGGACTCTTTCCTATTGCTATGCGTCGACGTTTGTTTTATTCTCCATGTACCATCCGTCGGCCGTTAGCGGAGACATGTTTTCTTTCGGACTTTCTTTTATTTGCGGTGGATTTCCTTTTTTTGGTGGATGCCGCGTGACTGTTGCTTTGACGGGTTGTCATTGTTGTAGATCACTGTCGATGCCAGTTTCCACGGCGTCCAGTAGCCACTTTTGTTTCTATTATTTGGCATGCAGTCTGGAAGACGGATTACCTTGCGTTTCTTTTCTTATCTTGGCGGATGCATATTCCTTTCTGATATTTGTAGTGGAAACCCACAGCATATATTCACGCCAGCACACCTCGCCGATGAAGGCAACTTTTGGAGGGCGTAAATCAGGAGCTCTTGATAAGTCAACAGCACCTTTATAGCTCGAGAAAAAAAAAAAAAAAAAAAAAAAAAAAAAAGGTGCTGTTGGCTCCCTTCCTGTTTTTTTTTTGTTATGTCGACATCCCAATTTAAAAAAAAAAAAAAAAAAAAAAAAAAAAAGAAAAAAAAAAAAAAAAAGGTGCTGTTGGCTCCCTTCCTGTTTTTTTTTTTTTTTTTTTTTTGTTATGTCGCCAGCCCAATTTTCAAACTACCTTTCTGAAAAAAAAAAAAAAAAAAAAAAACAAAAAGGTGCTGTTGGCTCCCTTCCTTTTTTTTTTGTTATGTCGCCAGCCCAATTTTCAAAGTACCTTTCTGTTGTGACAAAGTTGCTTCCTTAAGCCTTTTAAACTACTGTAATGGTACGAAAATGCAGTAAAAAAAAAAAAAAAAAAAAAAAAAAAAAAGAACGGCCAACGGCCATACCATAATGAATACACCGGTTCTCGTCCGATCACCGAAGTTAAGCATCATCGGGCCCGGCTAGTACTTGGATGGGTGACCGCCTGGGAAACCCGGGTGCTGTTGGCTCCCTTCCTTTTCTTTTTTTTTTGTTATGTCGCCAGCCCAATTTTCAAACTACCTTTCTGTTGTGACAAAGATGCTTCCTTAAGCCTTTTAAACTACTGTACTGGTACGAAAATGCAGTAGTTAACTCAGTTTGAGGGAGAATGTGCTAACCAAGTTTGCCAAGAAGACTTTGAAAACGACAAAACAGTACGAATCGGCAGGTGATTTCTGAAATACGTCACCGCCTATTGTTGTGTAGGAGTGTAGAGTTCCAAATTTGATTTGTAACCACGAATTTATTCCTTAGTCGTCTCGTCTCGTCTCGTCTCGTCTCGTCCCGCAGACGTTTGTCGTGCTTGCGCTGTCATATGGACCACGACCCGAGCGGCAGCGAGCGGCAGTCGAGCAGAGTCGGGACAAGTCGGGACGGGGACAGGGACAGGGATAGGAATGGTGCGAATGCACTGCAAACTACGCAGACACCTGGTGTGAGGCGAGGCGAAGCGAGGAAGCCCACATCGCTACCAGTGGCGCCCTCCAGCACGATAATGCCACACCCCGCACAGGCCCTCCGCTGAACACCAGGGACAAGATGCGTCCTCCGCTAGTGTCGAAGGCTGCACGCGCCCAGCAAATGACAGGGGGTGCAACGAGCAGCAGTGCGTCTCACACACGCGGCGGTGCGCCCGCCAATTCGGCCGTCGCTCTGCTGGGACGCCGGGCGCGCCTCCCCGCGCCGTCCTCGAGGAACTGGCGGTTGCGGAAGGAAGCGCTTTCGTCAAATGCGGCCGAAAACTAACATTTTGTGTGTTGGGAGAAAAGCCGAACGCGAATTCTGCCGTGCTCCTACATTAGATGAGCGCCAACGGCCATACCATGATGAATACACCGGTTCTCGTCCGATCACCGAAGTTAAGCATCATCGGGCCCGGCTAGTACTTGGATGGGTGACCGCCTGGGAAACCCGGGTGCTGTTGGCTCCCTTCCTTTTCTTTTTTTTTGTTATGTCGCCAGCCCAATTTTCAAACTACCTTTCTGTTGTGACAAAGATGCTTCCTTAAGCCTTTTAAACTACTGTACTGGTACGAAAATGCAGTAGTTAACTCAGTTTGAGGGAGAATGTGCTAACCAAGTTTGCCAAGAAGACTTTGAAAACGACAAAACAGTACGAATCGGCAGGTGATTTCTGAAATACGTCACCGCCTATTGTTGTGTAGGAGTGTAGAGTTCCAAATTTGATTTGTAACCACGAATTTATTCCTTAGTCGTCTCGTCTCGTCTCGTCTCGTCTCGTCCCGCAGACGTTTGTCGTGCTTGCGCTGTCATATGGACCACGACCCGAGCGGCAGCGAGCGGCAGTCGAGCAGAGTCGGGACAAGTCGGGACGGGGACAGGGACAGGGATAGGAATGGTGCGAATGCACTGCAAACTACGCAGACACCTGGTGTGAGGCGAGGCGAAGCGAGGAAGCCCACATCGCTACCAGTGGCGCCCTCCAGCACGATAATGCCACACCCCGCACAGGCCCTCCGCTGAACACCAGGGACAAGATGCGTCCTCCGCTAGTGTCGAAGGCTGCACGCGCCCAGCAAATGACAGGGGGTGCAACGAGCAGCAGTGCGTCTCACACACGCGGCGGTGCGCCCGCCAATTCGGCCGTCGCTCTGCTGGGACGCCGGGCGCGCCTCCCCGCGCCGTCCTCGAGGAACTGGCGGTTGCGGAAGGAAGCGCTTTCGTCAAATGCGGCCGAAAACTAACATTTTGTGTGTTGGGAGAAAAGCCGAACGCGAATTCTGCCGTGCTCCTACATTAGATGAGCGCCAACGGCCATACCATGATGAATACACCGGTTCTCGTCCGATCACCGAAGTTAAGCATCATTGGGCCCGGCTAGTACTTGGATGGGTGACCGCCTGGGAAACCCGGGTGCTGTTGGCTCCCTTCCTTTTCTTTTTTTTTGTTATGTCGCCAGCCCAATTTTCAAACTACCTTTCTGTTGTGACAAAGATGCTTCCTTAAGCCTTTTAAACTACTGTACTGGTACGAAAATGCAGTAGTTAACTCAGTTTGAGGGAGAATGTGCTAACCAAGTTTGCCAAGAAGACTTTGAAAACGACAAAACAGTACGAATCGGCAGGTGATTTCTGAAATACGTCACCGCCTATTGTTGTGTAGGAGTGTAGAGTTCCAAATTTGATTTGTAACCACGAATTTATTCCTTAGTCGTCTCGTCTCGTCTCGTCTCGTCTCGTCCCGCAGACGTTTGTCGTGCTTGCGCTGTCATATGGACCACGACCCGAGCGGCAGCGAGCGGCAGTCGAGCAAAGTCGGGACAAGTCGGGACGGGGACAGGGACAGGGATAGGAATGGTGCGAATGCACTGCAAACTACGCAGACACCTGGTGTGAGGCGAGGCGAGGCGAGGCGAGGAAGCCCACATCGCTACCAGTGGCGCCCTCCAGCACGACACTGCCACACCCCGCAGAGGCCCTCCGCTGAACACCAGGGACAAGATGCGTCCTCCGCTAGTGTCGAAGGCTGCACGCGCCCAGCAAATGACAGGGGGTGCAACGAGCAGCAGTGCGTCTCACACACGCGGCGGTGCGCCCGCCAATTCGGCCGTCGCTCTGCTGGGACGCCGGGCGCGCCTCCCCGCGCCGTCCTCGAGGAACTGGCGGTTGCGGAAGGAAGCGCTTTCGTCAAATGCGGCCGAAAACTAACATTTTGTGTGTTGGGAGAAAAGCCGAACGCGAATTCTGCCGTGCTCCTACATTAGATGAGCGCCAACGGCCATACCATGATGAATACACCGGTTCTCGTCCGATCACCGAAGTTAAGCATCATCGGGCCCGGCTAGTACTTGGATGGGTGACCGCCTGGGAAACCCGGGTGCTGTTGGCTCCCTTCCTTTTCTTTTTTTTTGTTATGTCGCCAGCCCAATTTTCAAACTACCTTTCTGTTGTGACAAAGATGCTTCCTTAAGCCTTTTAAACTACTGTAATGGTACGAAAATGCAGTAATTAACTCAGTTTGAGGGAGAATGTGCTAACCAAGTTTGCCAAGAAGACTTTGAAAACGACAAAACAGTACGAATCAGCAGGTGATTTCTGAAATACGTCACCGCCTATTGATGTGTAGGAGTGTAGAGTTCCAAATTTGATTTGTAACCACGAATTTATTCCTTAGTCGTCTCGTCTCGTCTCGTCTCGTCTCGTCCCGCAGACGTTTGTCGTGCTTGCGCTGTCATATGGACCACGACCCGAGCGGCAGCGAGCGGCAGTCGAGCAGAGTCGGGACAAGTCGGGACGGGGACAGGGACAGGGATAGGAATGGTGCGAATGCACTGCAAACTACGCAGACACCTGGTGTGAGGCGAGGCGAAGCGAGGAAGCCCACATCGCTACCAGTGGCGCCCTCCAGCACGATAATGCCACACCCCGCACAGGCCCTCCGCTGAACACCAGGGACAAGATGCGTCCTCCGCTAGTGTCGAAGGCTGCACGCGCCCAGCAAATGACAGGGGGTGCAACGAGCAGCAGTGCGTCTCACACACGCGGCGGTGCGCCCGCCAATTCGGCCGTCGCTCTGCTGGGACGCCGGGCGCGCCTCCCCGCGCCGTCCTCGAGGAACTGGCGGTTGCGGAAGGAAGCGCTTTCGTCAAATGCGGCCGAAAACTAACATTTTGTGTGTTGGGAGAAAAGCCGAACGCGAATTCTGCCGTGCTCCTACATTAGATGAGCGCCAACGGCCATACCATGATGAATACACCGGTTCTCGTCCGATCACCGAAGTTAAGCATCATCGGGCCCGGCTAGTACTTGGATGGGTGACCGCCTGGGAAACCCGGGTGCTGTTGGCTCCCTTCCTTTTCTTTTTTTTTGTTATGTCACCAGCCCAATTTTCAAACTACCTTTCTGTTGTGAGAAAGATGCTTCCTTAAGCCTTTTAAACTACTGTAATGGTACGAAAATGCAGTAATTAACTCAGTTTGAGGGAGAATGTGCTAACCAAGTTTGCCAAGAAGACTTTGAAAACGACAAAACAGTACGAATCGGCAGGTGATTTCTGAAATACGTCACCGCCTATTGTTGTGTAGGAGTGTAGAGTTCCAAATTTGATTTGTAACCACGAATTTATTCCTTAGTCGTCTCGTCTCGTCTCGTCTCGTCTCGTCTCGTCTCGTCCCGCAGACGTTTGTCGTGCTTGCGCTGTCATATGGACCACGACCCGAGCGGCAGCGAGCGGCAGTCGAGCAAAGTCGGGACAAGTCGGGACGGGGACAGGGACAGGGATAGGAATGGTGCGAATGCACTGCAAACTACGCAGACACCTGGTGTGAGGCGAGGCGAGGCGAGGAAGCCCACATCGCTACCAGTGGGCCCTTCAGCACGACACTGCCGCACCCCGCACAGGCCCTCCGCTGAACACCAGGGACAAGATGCGTCCTCCGCTAGTGTCGAAGGCTGCACGCGCGCAGCGAATGACAGGGGGTGCAACGAGCAGCAGTGCGTCTCACACACGCGGCGGTGCGCCCGCCAATTCGGCCGTCGCTCTGCTGGGACACCGGGCGCGCCTCCCCGCGCCGTCCTCGAGGAACTGGCGGTTGCGGAAGGAAGCGCTTTCGTCAAATGCGGCCGAAAACTAACATTTTGTGTGTTGGGAGAAAAGCCGAACGCGAATTCTGCCGTGCTCCTACATTAGATGAGCGCCAACGGCCATACCATAATGAATACACCGGTTCTCGTCCGATCACCGAAGTTAAGCATCATCGGGCCCGGCTAGTACTTGGATGGGTGACCGCCTGGGAAACCCGGGTGCTGTTGGCTCCCTTCCTTTTCTTCTTTTTTGTTATGTCGCCAGCCCAATTTTCAAACTACCTTTCTGTTGTGACAAAGATGCTTCCTTAAGCCTTTTAAACTACTGTAATGGTACGAAAATGCAGTAATTAACTCAGTTTGAGGGAGAATGTGCTAACCAAGTTTGCCAAGAAGACTTTGAAAACGACAAAACAGTACGAATCGGCAGGTGAGTTCTGAAATACGTCACCGCCTATTGTTGTGTAGGAGTGTAGAGTTCCAAATTTGATTTGTAACCACGAATTTATTCCTTAGTCGTCTCGTCTCGTCTCGTCTCGTCTCGTCCCGCAGACGTTTGTCGTGCTTGCGCTGTCATATGGACCACGACCCGAGCGGCAGCGAGCGGCAGTCGAGCAGAGTCGGGACAAGTCGGGACGGGGACAGGGACAGGGATAGGAATGGTGCGAATGCACTGCAAACTACGCAGACACCTGGTGTGAGGCGAGGCGAAGCGAGGAAGCCCACATCGCTACCAGTGGCGCCCTCCAGCACGATAATGCCACACCCCGCACAGGCCCTCCGCTGAACACCAGGGACAAGATGCGTCCTCCGCTAGTGTCGAAGGCTGCACGCGCCCAGCAAATGACAGGGGGTGCAACGAGCAGCAGTGCGTCTCACACACGCGGCGGTGCGCCCGCCAATTCGGCCGTCGCTCTGCTGGGACGCCGGGCGCGCCTCCCCGCGCCGTCCTCGAGGAACTGGCGGTTGCGGAAGGAAGCGCTTTCGTCAAATGCGGCCGAAAACTAACATTTTGTGTGTTGGGAGAAAAGCCGAACGCGAATTCTGCCGTGCTCCTACATTAGATGAGCGCCAACGGCCATACCATGATGAATACACCGGTTCTCGTCCGATCACCGAAGTTAAGCATCATCGGGCCCGGCTAGTACTTGGATGGGTGACCGCCTGGGAAACCCGGGTGCTGTTGGCTCCCTTCCTGTTTTTTTTTTGTTATGTCACCAGCCCAATTTTCAAACTACCTTTCTGTTGTGAGAAAGATGCTTCCTTAAGCCTTTTAAACTACTGTAATGGTACGAAAATGCAGTAATTAACTCAGTTTGAGGGAGAATGTGCTAACCAAGTTTGCCAAGAAGACTTTGAAAACGACAAAACAGTACGAATCGGCAGGTGATTTCTGAAATACGTCACCGCCTATTGTTGTGTAGGTGTGTAGAGTTCCAAATTTGATTTGTAACCACGAATTTATTCCTTAGTCGTCTCGTCTCGTCTCGTCTCGTCTCGTCTCGTCTCGTCCCGCAGACGTTTGTCGTGCTTGCGCTGTCATATGGACCACGACCCGAGCGGCAGCGAGCGGCAGTCGAGCAAAGTCGGGACAAGTCGGGACGGGGACAGGGACAGGGATAGGAATGGTGCGAATGCACTGCAAACTACGCAGACACCTGGTGTGAGGCGAGGCGAGGCGAGGAAGCCCACATCGCTACCAGTGGGCCCTTCAGCACGACACTGCCGCACCCCGCACAGGCCCTCCGCTGAACACCAGGGACAAGATGCGTCCTCCGCTAGTGTCGAAGGCTGCACGCGCGCAGCGAATGACAGGGGGTGCAACGAGCAGCAGTGCGTCTCACACACGCGGCGGTGCGCCCGCCAATTCGGCCGTCGCTCTGCTGGGACACCGGGCGCGCCTCCCCGCGCCGTCCTCGAGGAACTGGCGGTTGCGGAAGGAAGCGCTTTCGTCAAATGCGGCCGAAAACTAACATTTTGTGTGTTGGGAGAAAAGCCGAACGCGAATTCTGCCGTGCTCCTACATTAGATGAGCGCCAACGGCCATACCATAATGAATACACCGGTTCTCGTCCGATCACCGAAGTTAAGCATCATCGGGCCCGGCTAGTACTTGGATGGGTGACCGCCTGGGAAACCCGGGTGCTGTTGGCTCCCTTCCTTTTCTTCTTTTTTGTTATGTCGCCAGCCCAATTTTCAAACTACCTTTCTGTTGTGACAAAGATGCTTCCTTAAGCCTTTTAAACTACTGTAATGGTACGAAAATGCAGTAATTAACTCAGTTTGAGGGAGAATGTGCTAACCAAGTTTGCCAAGAAGACTTTGAAAACGACAAAACAGTACGAATCGGCAGGTGATTTCTGAAATACGTCACCGCCTATTGTTGTGTAGGAGTGTAGAGTTCCAAATTTGATTTGTAACCACGAATTTATTCCTTAGTCGTCTCGTCTCGTCTCGTCTCGTCTCGTCCCGCAGACGTTTGTCGTGCTTGCGCTGTCATATGGACCACGACCCGAGCGGCAGCGAGCGGCAGTCGAGCAAAGTCGGGACAAGTCGGGACGGGGACAGGGACAGGGATAGGAATGGTGCGAATGCACTGCAAACTACGCAGACACCTGGTGTGAGGCGAGGCGAAGCGAGGAAGCCCACATCGCTACCAGTGGCGCCCTCCAGCACGATACTGCCACACCCCGCACAGGCCCTCCGCTGAACACCAGGGACAAGATGCGTCCTCCGCTAGTGTCGAAGGCTGCACGCGCCCAGCGAATGACAGGGGGTGCAACGAGCAGCAGTGCGTCTCACACACGCGGCGGTGCGCCCGCCAATTCGGCCGTCGCTCTGCTGGGACACCGGGCGCGCCTCCCCGCGCCGTCCTCGAGGAACTGGCGGTTGCGGAAGGAAGCGCTTTCGTCAAATGCGGCCGAAAACTAACATTTTGTGTGTTGGGAGAAAAGCCGAACGCGAATTCTGCCGTGCTCCTACATTAGATGAGCGCCAACGGCCATACCATAATGAATACACCGGTTCTCGTCCGATCACCGAAGTTAAGCATCATCGGGCCCGGCTAGTACTTGGATGGGTGACCGCCTGGGAAACCCGGGTGCTGTTGGCTCCCTTCCTTTTCTTTTTTTTTGTTATGTCGCCAGCCCAATTTTCAAACTACCTTTCTGTTGTGACAAAGATGCTTCCTTAAGCCTTTTAAACTACTGTACTGGTACGAAAATGCAGTAGTTAACTCAGTTTGAGGGAGAATGTGCTAACCAAGTTTGCCAAGAAGACTTTGAAAACGACAAAACAGTACGAATCGGCAGGTGATTTCTGAAATACGTCACCGCCTATTGTTGTGTAGGAGTGTAGAGTTCCAAATTTGATTTGTAACCACGAATTTATTCCTTAGTCGTCTCGTCTCGTCTCGTCTCGTCTCGTCCCGCAGACGTTTGTCGTGCTTGCGCTGTCATATGGACCACGACCCGAGCGGCAGCGAGCGGCAGTCGAGCAGAGTCGGGACAAGTCGGGACGGGGACAGGGACAGGGATAGGAATGGTGCGAATGCACTGCAAACTACGCAGACACCTGGTGTGAGGCGAGGCGAAGCGAGGAAGCCCACATCGCTACCAGTGGCGCCCTCCAGCACGATAATGCCACACCCCGCACAGGCCCTCCGCTGAACACCAGGGACAAGATGCGTCCTCCGCTAGTGTCGAAGGCTGCACGCGCCCAGCAAATGACAGGGGGTGCAACGAGCAGCAGTGCGTCTCACACACGCGGCGGTGCGCCCGCCAATTCGGCCGTCGCTCTGCTGGGACGCCGGGCGCGCCTCCCCGCGCCGTCCTCGAGGAACTGGCGGTTGCGGAAGGAAGCGCTTTCGTCAAATGCGGCCGAAAACTAACATTTTGTGTGTTGGGAGAAAAGCCGAACGCGAATTCTGCCGTGCTCCTACATTAGATGAGCGCCAACGGCCATACCATGATGAATACACCGGTTCTCGTCCGATCACCGAAGTTAAGAATCATCGGGCCCGGCTAGTACTTGGATGGGTGACCGCCTGGGAAACCCGGGTGCTGTTGGCTCCCTTCCTGTTTTTTTTTTGTTATGTCACCAGCCCAATTTTCAAACTACCTTTCTGTTGTGAGAAAGATGCTTCCTTAAGCCTTTTAAACTACTGTAATGGTACGAAAATGCAGTAATTAACTCAGTTTGAGGGAGAATGTGCTAACCAAGTTTGCCAAGAAGACTTTGAAAACGACAAAACAGTACGAATCGGCAGGTGATTTCTGAAATACGTCACCGCCTATTGTTGTGTAGGAGTGTAGAGTTCCAAATTTGATTTGTAACCACGAATTTATTCCTTAGTCGTCTCGTCTCGTCTCGTCTCGTCTCGTCCCGCAGACGTTTGTCGTGCTTGCGCTGTCATATGGACCACGACCCGAGCGGCAGCGAGCGGCAGTCGAGCAGAGTCGGGACAAGTCGGGACGGGGACAGGGACTGGGATAGGAATGGTGCGAATGCACTGCAAACTACGCAGACACCTGGTGTGAGGCGAGGCGAAGCGAGGAAGCCCACATCGCTACCAGTGGCGCCCTCCAGCACGATAATGCCACACCCCGCACAGGCCCTCCGCTGAACACCAGGGACAAGATGCGTCCTCCGCTAGTGTCGAAGGCTGCACGCGCCCAGCAAATGACAGGGGGTGCAACGAGCAGCAGTGCGTCTCACACACGCGGCGGTGCGCCCGCCAATTCGGCCGTCGCTCTGCTGGGACGCCGGGCGCGCCTCCCCGCGCCGTCCTCGAGGAACTGGCGGTTGCGGAAGGAAGCGCTTTCGTCAAATGCGGCCGAAAACTAACATTTTGTGTGTTGGGAGAAAAGCCGAACGCGAATTCTGCCGTGCTCCTACATTAGATGAGCGCCAACGGCCATACCATGATGAATACACCGGTTCTCGTCCGATCACCGAAGTTAAGCATCATCGGGCCCGGCTAGTACTTGGATGGGTGACCGCCTGGGAAACCCGGGTGCTGTTGGCTCCCTTCCTTTTTTTTTTTTGTTATGTCACCAGCCCAATTTTCAAACTACCTTTCTGTTGTGAGAAAGATGCTTCCTTAAGCCTTTTAAACTACTGTAATGGTACGAAAATGCAGTAATTAACTCAGTTTGAGGGAGAATGTGCTAACCAAGTTTGCCAAGAAGACTTTGAAAACGACAAAACAGTACGAATCGGCAGGTGATTTCTGAAATACGTCACCGCCTATTGTTGTGTAGGAGTGTAGAGTTCCAAATTTGATTTGTAACCACGAATTTATTCCTTAGTCGTCTCGTCTCGTCTCGTCTCGTCTCGTCCCGCAGACGTTTGTCGTGCTTGCGCTGTCATATGGACCACGACCCGAGCGGCAGCGAGCGGCAGTCGAGCAAAGTCGGGACAAGTCGGGACGGGGACAGGGACAGGGATAGGAATGGTGCGAATGCACTGCAAACTACGCAGACACCTGGTGTGAGGCGAGGCGAGGCGAGGAAGCCCACATCGCTACCAGTGGGCCCTTCAGCACGACACTGCCGCACCCCGCACAGGCCCTCCGCTGAACACCAGGGACAAGATGCGTCCTCCGCTAGTGTCGAAGGCTGCACGCGCGCAGCGAATGACAGGGGGTGCAACGAGCAGCAGTGCGTCTCACACACGCGGCGGTGCGCCCGCCAATTCGGCCGTCGCTCTGCTGGGACACCGGGCGCGCCTCCCCGCGCCGTCCTCGAGGAACTGGCGGTTGCGGAAGGAAGCGCTTTCGTCAAATGCGGCCGAAAACTAACATTTTGTGTGTTGGGAGAAAAGCCGAACGCGAATTCTGCCGTGCTCCTACATTAGATGAGCGCCAACGGCCATACCATAATGAATACACCGGTTCTCGTCCGATCACCGAAGTTAAGCATCATCGGGCCCGGCTAGTACTTGGATGGGTGACCGCCTGGGAAACCCGGGTGCTGTTGGCTCCCTTCCTTTTCTTCTTTTTTGTTATGTCGCCAGCCCAATTTTCAAACTACCTTTCTGTTGTGACAAAGATGCTTCCTTAAGCCTTTTAAACTACTGTAATGGTACGAAAATGCAGTAATTAACTCAGTTTGAGGGAGAATGTGCTAACCAAGTTTGCCAAGAAGACTTTGAAAACGACAAAACAGTACGAATCGGCAGGTGATTTCTGAAATACGTCACCGCCTATTGTTGTGTAGGAGTGTAGAGTTCCAAATTTGATTTGTAACCACGAATTTATTCCTTAGTCGTCTCGTCTCGTCTCGTCTCGTCTCGTCCCGCAGACGTTTGTCGTGCTTGCGCTGTCATATGGACCACGACCCGAGCGGCAGCGAGCGGCAGTCGAGCAAAGTCGGGACAAGTCGGGACGGGGACAGGGACAGGGATAGGAATGGTGCGAATGCACTGCAAACTACGCAGACACCTGGTGTGAGGCGAGGCGAGGCGAGGAAGCCCACATCGCTACCAGTGGGCCCTTCAGCACGACACTGCCGCACCCCGCACAGGCCCTCCGCTGAACACCAGGGACAAGATGCGTCCTCCGCTAGTGTCGAAGGCTGCACGCGCGCAGCGAATGACAGGGGGTGCAACGAGCAGCAGTGCGTCTCACACACGCGGCGGTGCGCCCGCCAATTCGGCCGTCGCTCTGCTGGGACACCGGGCGCGCCTCCCCGCGCCGTCCTCGAGGAACTGGCGGTTGCGGAAGGAAGCGCTTTCGTCAAATGCGGCCGAAAACTAACATTTTGTGTGTTGGGAGAAAAGCCGAACGCGAATTCTGCCGTGCTCCTACATTAGATGAGCGCCAACGGCCATACCATAATGAATACACCGGTTCTCGTCCGATCACCGAAGTTAAGCATCATCGGGCCCGGCTAGTACTTGGATGGGTGACCGCCTGGGAAACCCGGGTGCTGTTGGCTCCCTTCCTTTTCTTCTTTTTTGTTATGTCGCCAGCCCAATTTTCAAACTACCTTTCTGTTGTGACAAAGATGCTTCCTTAAGCCTTTTAAACTACTGTAATGGTACGAAAATGCAGTAATTAACTCAGTTTGAGGGAGAATGTGCTAACCAAGTTTGCCAAGAAGACTTTGAAAACGACAAAACAGTACGAATCGGCAGGTGATTTCTGAAATACGTCACCGCCTATTGTTGTGTAGGAGTGTAGAGTTCCAAATTTGATTTGTAACCACGAATTTATTCCTTAGTCGTCTCGTCTCGTCTCGTCTCGTCTCGTCCCGCAGACGTTTGTCGTGCTTGCGCTGTCATATGGACCACGACCCGAGCGGCAGCGAGCGGCAGTCGAGCAAAGTCGGGACAAGTCGGGACGGGGACAGGGACAGGGATAGGAATGGTGCGAATGCACTGCAAACTACGCAGACACCTGGTGTGAGGCGAGGCGAGGCGAGGAAGCCCACATCGCTACCAGTGGGCCCTTCAGCACGACACTGCCGCACCCCGCACAGGCCCTCCGCTGAACACCAGGGACAAGATGCGTCCTCCGCTAGTGTCGAAGGCTGCACGCGCGCAGCGAATGACAGGGGGTGCAACGAGCAGCAGTGCGTCTCACACACGCGGCGGTGCGCCCGCCAATTCGGCCGTCGCTCTGCTGGGACACCGGGCGCGCCTCCCCGCGCCGTCCTCGAGGAACTGGCGGTTGCGGAAGGAAGCGCTTTCGTCAAATGCGGCCGAAAACTAACATTTTGTGTGTTGGGAGAAAAGCCGAACGCGAATTCTGCCGTGCTCCTACATTAGATGAGCGCCAACGGCCATACCATAATGAATACACCGGTTCTCGTCCGATCACCGAAGTTAAGCATCATCGGGCCCGGCTAGTACTTGGATGGGTGACCGCCTGGGAAACCCGGGTGCTGTTGGCTCCCTTCCTTTTCTTCTTTTTTGTTATGTCGCCAGCCCAATTTTCAAACTACCTTTCTGTTGTGACAAAGATGCTTCCTTAAGCCTTTTAAACTACTGTAATGGTACGAAAATGCAGTAATTAACTCAGTTTGAGGGAGAATGTGCTAACCAAGTTTGCCAAGAAGACTTTGAAAACGACAAAACAGTACGAATCGGCAGGTGATTTCTGAAATACGTCACCGCCTATTGTTGTGTAGGAGTGTAGAGTTCCAAATTTGATTTGTAACCACGAATTTATTCCTTAGTCGTCTCGTCTCGTCTCGTCTCGTCTCGTCCCGCAGACGTTTGTCGTGCTTGCGCTGTCATATGGACCACGACCCGAGCGGCAGCGAGCGGCAGTCGAGCAAAGTCGGGACAAGTCGGGACGGGGACAGGGACAGGGATAGGAATGGTGCGAATGCACTGCAAACTACGCAGACACCTGGTGTGAGGCGAGGCGAAGCGAGGAAGCCCACATCGCTACCAGTGGCGCCCTCCAGCACGATACTGCCACACCCCGCACAGGCCCTCCGCTGAACACCAGGGACAAGATGCGTCCTCCGCTAGTGTCGAAGGCTGCACGCGCCCAGCGAATGACAGGGGGTGCAACGAGCAGCAGTGCGTCTCACACACGCGGCGGTGCGCCCGCCAATTCGGCCGTCGCTCTGCTGGGACACCGGGCGCGCCTCCCCGCGCCGTCCTCGAGGAACTGGCGGTTGCGGAAGGAAGCGCTTTCGTCAAATGCGGCCGAAAACTAACATTTTGTGTGTTGGGAGAAAAGCCGAACGCGAATTCTGCCGTGCTCCTACATTAGATGAGCGCCAACGGCCATACCATAATGAATACACCGGTTCTCGTCCGATCACCGAAGTTAAGCATCATCGGGCCCGGCTAGTACTTGGATGGGTGACCGCCTGGGAAACCCGGGTGCTGTTGGCTCCCTTCCTTTTCTTTTTTTTTGTTATGTCGCCAGCCCAATTTTCAAACTACCTTTCTGTTGTGACAAAGATGCTTCCTTAAGCCTTTTAAACTACTGTACTGGTACGAAAATGCAGTAGTTAACTCAGTTTGAGGGAGAATGTGCTAACCAAGTTTGCCAAGAAGACTTTGAAAACGACAAAACAGTACGAATCGGCAGGTGATTTCTGAAATACGTCACCGCCTATTGTTGTGTAGGAGTGTAGAGTTCCAAATTTGATTTGTAACCACGAATTTATTCCTTAGTCGTCTCGTCTCGTCTCGTCTCGTCTCGTCCCGCAGACGTTTGTCGTGCTTGCGCTGTCATATGGACCACGACCCGAGCGGCAGCGAGCGGCAGTCGAGCAGAGTCGGGACAAGTCGGGACGGGGACAGGGACAGGGATAGGAATGGTGCGAATGCACTGCAAACTACGCAGACACCTGGTGTGAGGCGAGGCGAAGCGAGGAAGCCCACATCGCTACCAGTGGCGCCCTCCAGCACGATAATGCCACACCCCGCACAGGCCCTCCGCTGAACACCAGGGACAAGATGCGTCCTCCGCTAGTGTCGAAGGCTGCACGCGCCCAGCAAATGACAGGGGGTGCAACGAGCAGCAGTGCGTCTCACACACGCGGCGGTGCGCCCGCCAATTCGGCCGTCGCTCTGCTGGGACGCCGGGCGCGCCTCCCCGCGCCGTCCTCGAGGAACTGGCGGTTGCGGAAGGAAGCGCTTTCGTCAAATGCGGCCGAAAACTAACATTTTGTGTGTTGGGAGAAAAGCCGAACGCGAATTCTGCCGTGCTCCTACATTAGATGAGCGCCAACGGCCATACCATAATGAATACACCGGTTCTCGTCCGATCACCGAAGTTAAGCATCATCGGGCCCGGCTAGTACTTGGATGGGTGACCGCCTGGGAAACCCGGGTGCTGTTGGCTCCCTTCCTTTTCTTCTTTTTTGTTATGTCGCCAGCCCAATTTTCAAACTACCTTTCTGTTGTGACAAAGATGCTTCCTTAAGCCTTTTAAACTACTGTAATGGTACGAAAATGCAGTAATTAACTCAGTTTGAGGGAGAATGTGCTAACCAAGTTTGCCAAGAAGACTTTGAAAACGACAAAACAGTACGAATCGGCAGGTGATTTCTGAAATACGTCACCGCCTATTGTTGTGTAGGAGTGTAGAGTTCCAAATTTGATTTGTAACCACGAATTTATTCCTTAGTCGTCTCGTCTCGTCTCGTCTCGTCTCGTCCCGCAGACGTTTGTCGTGCTTGCGCTGTCATATGGACCACGACCCGAGCGGCAGCGAGCGGCAGTCGAGCAAAGTCGGGACAAGTCGGGACGGGGACAGGGACAGGGATAGGAATGGTGCGAATGCACTGCAAACTACGCAGACACCTGGTGTGAGGCGAGGCGAGGCGAGGAAGCCCACATCGCTACCAGTGGGCCCTTCAGCACGACACTGCCGCACCCCGCACAGGCCCTCCGCTGAACACCAGGGACAAGATGCGTCCTCCGCTAGTGTCGAAGGCTGCACGCGCGCAGCGAATGACAGGGGGTGCAACGAGCAGCAGTGCGTCTCACACACGCGGCGGTGCGCCCGCCAATTCGGCCGTCGCTCTGCTGGGACACCGGGCGCGCCTCCCCGCGCCGTCCTCGAGGAACTGGCGGTTGCGGAAGGAAGCGCTTTCGTCAAATGCGGCCGAAAACTAACATTTTGTGTGTTGGGAGAAAAGCCGAACGCGAATTCTGCCGTGCTCCTACATTAGATGAGCGCCAACGGCCATACCATAATGAATACACCGGTTCTCGTCCGATCACCGAAGTTAAGCATCATCGGGCCCGGCTAGTACTTGGATGGGTGACCGCCTGGGAAACCCGGGTGCTGTTGGCTCCCTTCCTTTTCTTCTTTTTTGTTATGTCGCCAGCCCAATTTTCAAACTACCTTTCTGTTGTGACAAAGATGCTTCCTTAAGCCTTTTAAACTACTGTAATGGTACGAAAATGCAGTAATTAACTCAGTTTGAGGGAGAATGTGCTAACCAAGTTTGCCAAGAAGACTTTGAAAACGACAAAACAGTACGAATCGGCAGGTGATTTCTGAAATACGTCACCGCCTATTGTTGTGTAGGAGTGTAGAGTTCCAAATTTGATTTGTAACCACGAATTTATTCCTTAGTCGTCTCGTCTCGTCTCGTCTCGTCTCGTCCCGCAGACGTTTGTCGTGCTTGCGCTGTCATATGGACCACGACCCGAGCGGCAGCGAGCGGCAGTCGAGCAAAGTCGGGACAAGTCGGGACGGGGACAGGGACAGGGATAGGAATGGTGCGAATGCACTGCAAACTACGCAGACACCTGGTGTGAGGCGAGGCGAAGCGAGGAAGCCCACATCGCTACCAGTGGCGCCCTCCAGCACGATACTGCCACACCCCGCACAGGCCCTCCGCTGAACACCAGGGACAAGATGCGTCCTCCGCTAGTGTCGAAGGCTGCACGCGCCCAGCGAATGACAGGGGGTGCAACGAGCAGCAGTGCGTCTCACACACGCGGCGGTGCGCCCGCCAATTCGGCCGTCGCTCTGCTGGGACACCGGGCGCGCCTCCCCGCGCCGTCCTCGAGGAACTGGCGGTTGCGGAAGGAAGCGCTTTCGTCAAATGCGGCCGAAAACTAACATTTTGTGTGTTGGGAGAAAAGCCGAACGCGAATTCTGCCGTGCTCCTACATTAGATGAGCGCCAACGGCCATACCATAATGAATACACCGGTTCTCGTCCGATCACCGAAGTTAAGCATCATCGGGCCCGGCTAGTACTTGGATGGGTGACCGCCTGGGAAACCCGGGTGCTGTTGGCTCCCTTCCTTTTCTTTTTTTTTGTTATGTCGCCAGCCCAATGTTCAAACTACCTTTCTGTTGTGACAAAGATGCTTCCTTAAGCCTTTTAAACTACTGTACTGGTACGAAAATGCAGTAGTTAACTCAGTTTGAGGGAGAATGTGCTAACCAAGTTTGCCAAGAAGACTTTGAAAACGACAAAACAGTACGAATCGGCAGGTGATTTCTGAAATACGTCACCGCCTATTGTTGTGTAGGAGTGTAGAGTTCCAAATTTGATTTGTAACCACGAATTTATTCCTTAGTCGTCTCGTCTCGTCTCGTCTCGTCTCGTCCCGCAGACGTTTGTCGTGCTTGCGCTGTCATATGGACCACGACCCGAGCGGCAGCGAGCGGCAGTCGAGCAGAGTCGGGACAAGTCGGGACGGGGACAGGGACAGGGATAGGAATGGTGCGAATGCACTGCAAACTACGCAGACACCTGGTGTGAGGCGAGGCGAAGCGAGGAAGCCCACATCGCTACCAGTGGCGCCCTCCAGCACGATAATGCCACACCCCGCACAGGCCCTCCGCTGAACACCAGGGACAAGATGCGTCCTCCGCTAGTGTCGAAGGCTGCACGCGCCCAGCAAATGACAGGGGGTGCAACGAGCAGCAGTGCGTCTCACACACGCGGCGGTGCGCCCGCCAATTCGGCCGTCGCTCTGCTGGGACGCCGGGCGCGCCTCCCCGCGCCGTCCTCGAGGAACTGGCGGTTGCGGAAGGAAGCGCTTTCGTCAAATGCGGCCGAAAACTAACATTTTGTGTGTTGGGAGAAAAGCCGAACGCGAATTCTGCCGTGCTCCTACATTAGATGAGCGCCAACGGCCATACCATGATGAATACACCGGTTCTCGTCCGATCACCGAAGTTAAGCATCAACGGGCCCGGCTAGTACTTGGATGGGTGACCGCCTGGGAAACCCGGGTGCTGTTGGCTCCCTTCCTGTTTTTTTTTTGTTATGTCACCAGCCCAATTTTCAAACTACCTTTCTGTTGTGAGAAAGATGCTTCCTTAAGCCTTTTAAACTACTGTAATGGTACGAAAATGCAGTAATTAACTCAGTTTGAGGGAGAATGTGCTAACCAAGTTTGCCAAGAAGACTTTGAAAACGACAAAACAGTACGAATCGGCAGGTGATTTCTGAAATACGTCACCGCCTATTGTTGTGTAGGAGTGTAGAGTTCCAAATTTGATTTGTAACCACGAATTTATTCCTTAGTCGTCTCGTCTCGTCTCGTCTCGTCTCGTCCCGCAGACGTTTGTCGTGCTTGCGCTGTCATATGGACCACGACCCGAGCGGCAGCGAGCGGCAGTCGAGCAAAGTCGGGACAAGTCGGGACGGGGACAGGGACAGGGATAGGAATGGTGCGAATGCACTGCAAACTACGCAGACACCTGGTGTGAGGCGAGGCGAGGCGAGGAAGCCCACATCGCTACCAGTGGGCCCTTCAGCACGACACTGCCGCACCCCGCACAGGCCCTCCGCTGAACACCAGGGACAAGATGCGTCCTCCGCTAGTGTCGAAGGCTGCACGCGCGCAGCGAATGACAGGGGGTGCAACGAGCAGCAGTGCGTCTCACACACGCGGCGGTGCGCCCGCCAATTCGGCCGTCGCTCTGCTGGGACACCGGGCGCGCCTCCCCGCGCCGTCCTCGAGGAACTGGCGGTTGCGGAAGGAAGCGCTTTCGTCAAATGCGGCCGAAAACTAACATTTTGTGTGTTGGGAGAAAAGCCGAACGCGAATTCTGCCGTGCTCCTACATTAGATGAGCGCCAACGGCCATACCATAATGAATACACCGGTTCTCGTCCGATCACCGAAGTTAAGCATCATCGGGCCCGGCTAGTACTTGGATGGGTGACCGCCTGGGAAACCCGGGTGCTGTTGGCTCCCTTCCTTTTCTTCTTTTTTGTTATGTCGCCAGCCCAATTTTCAAACTACCTTTCTGTTGTGACAAAGATGCTTCCTTAAGCCTTTTAAACTACTGTAATGGTACGAAAATGCAGTAATTAACTCAGTTTGAGGGAGAATGTGCTAACCAAGTTTGCCAAGAAGACTTTGAAAACGACAAAACAGTACGAATCGGCAGGTGATTTCTGAAATACGTCACCGCCTATTGTTGTGTAGGAGTGTAGAGTTCCAAATTTGATTTGTAACCACGAATTTATTCCTTAGTCGTCTCGTCTCGTCTCGTCTCGTCTCGTCCCGCAGACGTTTGTCGTGCTTGCGCTGTCATATGGACCACGACCCGAGCGGCAGCGAGCGGCAGTCGAGCAAAGTCGGGACAAGTCGGGACGGGGACAGGGACAGGGATAGGAATGGTGCGAATGCACTGCAAACTACGCAGACACCTGGTGTGAGGCGAGGCGAGGCGAGGAAGCCCACATCGCTACCAGTGGGCCCTTCAGCACGACACTGCCGCACCCCGCACAGGCCCTCCGCTGAACACCAGGGACAAGATGCGTCCTCCGCTAGTGTCGAAGGCTGCACGCGCGCAGCGAATGACAGGGGGTGCAACGAGCAGCAGTGCGTCTCACACACGCGGCGGTGCGCCCGCCAATTCGGCCGTCGCTCTGCTGGGACACCGGGCGCGCCTCCCCGCGCCGTCCTCGAGGAACTGGCGGTTGCGGAAGGAAGCGCTTTCGTCAAATGCGGCCGAAAACTAACATTTTGTGTGTTGGGAGAAAAGCCGAACGCGAATTCTGCCGTGCTCCTACATTAGATGAGCGCCAACGGCCATACCATAATGAATACACCGGTTCTCGTCCGATCACCGAAGTTAAGCATCATCGGGCCCGGCTAGTACTTGGATGGGTGACCGCCTGGGAAACCCGGGTGCTGTTGGCTCCCTTCCTTTTCTTCTTTTTTGTTATGTCGCCAGCCCAATTTTCAAACTACCTTTCTGTTGTGACAAAGATGCTTCCTTAAGCCTTTTAAACTACTGTAATGGTACGAAAATGCAGTAATTAACTCAGTTTGAGGGAGAATGTGCTAACCAAGTTTGCCAAGAAGACTTTGAAAACGACAAAACAGTACGAATCGGCAGGTGATTTCTGAAATACGTCACCGCCTATTGTTGTGTAGGAGTGTAGAGTTCCAAATTTGATTTGTAACCACGAATTTATTCCTTAGTTGTCTCGTCTCGTCTCGTCTCGTCTCGTCCCGCAGACGTTTGTCGTGCTTGCGCTGTCATATGGACCACGACCCGAGCGGCAGCGAGCGGCAGTCGAGCAAAGTCGGGACAAGTCGGGACGGGGACAGGGACAGGGATAGGAATGGTGCGAATGCACTGCAAACTACGCAGACACCTGGTGTGAGGCGAGGCGAAGCGAGGAAGCCCACATCGCTACCAGTGGCGCCCTCCAGCACGATACTGCCACACCCCGCACAGGCCCTCCGCTGAACACCAGGGACAAGATGCGTCCTCCGCTAGTGTCGAAGGCTGCACGCGCCCAGCGAATGACAGGGGGTGCAACGAGCAGCAGTGCGTCTCACACACGCGGCGGTGCGCCCGCCAATTCGGCCGTCGCTCTGCTGGGACACCGGGCGCGCCTCCCCGCGCCGTCCTCGAGGAACTGGCGGTTGCGGAAGGAAGCGCTTTCGTCAAATGCGGCCGAAAACTAACATTTTGTGTGTTGGGAGAAAAGCCGAACGCGAATTCTGCCGTGCTCCTACATTAGATGAGCGCCAACGGCCATACCATAATGAATACACCGGTTCTCGTCCGATCACCGAAGTTAAGCATCATCGGGCCCGGCTAGTACTTGGATGGGTGACCGCCTGGGAAACCCGGGTGCTGTTGGCTCCCTTCCTTTTCTTTTTTTTTGTTATGTCGCCAGCCCAATTTTCAAACTACCTTTCTGTTGTGACAAAGATGCTTCCTTAAGCCTTTTAAACTACTGTACTGGTACGAAAATGCAGTAGTTAACTCAGTTTGAGGGAGAATGTGCTAACCAAGTTTGCCAAGAAGACTTTGAAAACGACAAAACAGTACGAATCGGCAGGTGATTTCTGAAATACGTCACCGCCTATTGTTGTGTAGGAGTGTAGAGTTCCAAATTTGATTTGTAACCACGAATTTATTCCTTAGTCGTCTCGTCTCGTCTCGTCTCGTCTCGTCCCGCAGACGTTTGTCGTGCTTGCGCTGTCATATGGACCACGACCCGAGCGGCAGCGAGCGGCAGTCGAGCAGAGTCGGGACAAGTCGGGACGGGGACAGGGACAGGGATAGGAATGGTGCGAATGCACTGCAAACTACGCAGACACCTGGTGTGAGGCGAGGCGAAGCGAGGAAGCCCACATCGCTACCAGTGGCGCCCTCCAGCACGATAATGCCACACCCCGCACAGGCCCTCCGCTGAACACCAGGGACAAGATGCGTCCTCCGCTAGTGTCGAAGGCTGCACGCGCCCAGCAAATGACAGGGGGTGCAACGAGCAGCAGTGCGTCTCACACACGCGGCGGTGCGCCCGCCAATTCGGCCGTCGCTCTGCTGGGACGCCGGGCGCGCCTCCCCGCGCCGTCCTCGAGGAACTGGCGGTTGCGGAAGGAAGCGCTTTCGTCAAATGCGGCCGAAAACTAACATTTTGTGTGTTGGGAGAAAAGCCGAACGCGAATTCTGCCGTGCTCCTACATTAGATGAGCGCCAACGGCCATACCATGATGAATACACCGGTTCTCGTCCGATCACCGAAGTTAAGCATCAACGGGCCCGGCTAGTACTTGGATGGGTGACCGCCTGGGAAACCCGGGTGCTGTTGGCTCCCTTCCTGTTTTTTTTTTGTTATGTCACCAGCCCAATTTTCAAACTACCTTTCTGTTGTGAGAAAGATGCTTCCTTAAGCCTTTTAAACTACTGTAATGGTACGAAAATGCAGTAATTAACTCAGTTTGAGGGAGAATGTGCTAACCAAGTTTGCCAAGAAGACTTTGAAAACGACAAAACAGTACGAATCGGCAGGTGATTTCTGAAATACGTCACCGCCTATTGTTGTGTAGGAGTGTAGAGTTCCAAATTTGATTTGTAACCACGAATTTATTCCTTAGTCGTCTCGTCTCGTCTCGTCTCGTCTCGTCCCGCAGACGTTTGTCGTGCTTGCGCTGTCATATGGACCACGACCCGAGCGGCAGCGAGCGGCAGTCGAGCAAAGTCGGGACAAGTCGGGACGGGGACAGGGACAGGGATAGGAATGGTGCGAATGCACTGCAAACTACGCAGACACCTGGTGTGAGGCGAGGCGAGGCGAGGAAGCCCACATCGCTACCAGTGGGCCCTTCAGCACGACACTGCCGCACCCCGCACAGGCCCTCCGCTGAACACCAGGGACAAGATGCGTCCTCCGCTAGTGTCGAAGGCTGCACGCGCGCAGCGAATGACAGGGGGTGCAACGAGCAGCAGTGCGTCTCACACACGCGGCGGTGCGCCCGCCAATTCGGCCGTCGCTCTGCTGGGACACCGGGCGCGCCTCCCCGCGCCGTCCTCGAGGAACTGGCGGTTGCGGAAGGAAGCGCTTTCGTCAAATGCGGCCGAAAACTAACATTTTGTGTGTTGGGAGAAAAGCCGAACGCGAATTCTGCCGTGCTCCTACATTAGATGAGCGCCAACGGCCATACCATAATGAATACACCGGTTCTCGTCCGATCACCGAAGTTAAGCATCATCGGGCCCGGCTAGTACTTGGATGGGTGACCGCCTGGGAAACCCGGGTGCTGTTGGCTCCCTTCCTTTTCTTCTTTTTTGTTATGTCGCCAGCCCAATTTTCAAACTACCTTTCTGTTGTGACAAAGATGCTTCCTTAAGCCTTTTAAACTACTGTAATGGTACGAAAATGCAGTAATTAACTCAGTTTGAGGGAGAATGTGCTAACCAAGTTTGCCAAGAAGACTTTGAAAACGACAAAACAGTACGAATCGGCAGGTGATTTCTGAAATACGTCACCGCCTATTGTTGTGTAGGAGTGTAGAGTTCCAAATTTGATTTGTAACCACGAATTTATTCCTTAGTCGTCTCGTCTCGTCTCGTCTCGTCTCGTCCCGCAGACGTTTGTCGTGCTTGCGCTGTCATATGGACCACGACCCGAGCGGCAGCGAGCGGCAGTCGAGCAAAGTCGGGACAAGTCGGGACGGGGACAGGGACAGGGATAGGAATGGTGCGAATGCACTGCAAACTACGCAGACACCTGGTGTGAGGCGAGGCGAGGCGAGGAAGCCCACATCGCTACCAGTGGGCCCTTCAGCACGACACTGCCGCACCCCGCACAGGCCCTCCGCTGAACACCAGGGACAAGATGCGTCCTCCGCTAGTGTCGAAGGCTGCACGCGCGCAGCGAATGACAGGGGGTGCAACGAGCAGCAGTGCGTCTCACACACGCGGCGGTGCGCCCGCCAATTCGGCCGTCGCTCTGCTGGGACACCGGGCGCGCCTCCCCGCGCCGTCCTCGAGGAACTGGCGGTTGCGGAAGGAAGCGCTTTCGTCAAATGCGGCCGAAAACTAACATTTTGTGTGTTGGGAGAAAAGCCGAACGCGAATTCTGCCGTGCTCCTACATTAGATGAGTGCCAACGGCCATACCATAATGAATACACCGGTTCTCGTCCGATCACCGAAGTTAAGCATCATCGGGCCCGGCTAGTACTTGGATGGGTGACCGCCTGGGAAACCCGGGTGCTGTTGGCTCCCTTCCTTTTCTTCTTTTTTGTTATGTCGCCAGCCCAATTTTCAAACTACCTTTCTGTTGTGACAAAGATGCTTCCTTAAGCCTTTTAAACTACTGTAATGGTACGAAAATGCAGTAATTAACTCAGTTTGAGGGAGAATGTGCTAACCAAGTTTGCCAAGAAGACTTTGAAAACGACAAAACAGTACGAATCGGCAGGTGATTTCTGAAATACGTCACCGCCTATTGTTGTGTAGGAGTGTAGAGTTCCAAATTTGATTTGTAACCACGAATTTATTCCTTAGTCGTCTCGTCTCGTCTCGTCTCGTCTCGTCCCGCAGACGTTTGTCGTGCTTGCGCTGTCATATGGACCACGACCCGAGCGGCAGCGAGCGGCAGTCGAGCAAAGTCGGGACAAGTCGGGACGGGGACAGGGACAGGGATAGGAATGGTGCGAATGCACTGCAAACTACGCAGACACCTGGTGTGAGGCGAGGCGAAGCGAGGAAGCCCACATCGCTACCAGTGGCGCCCTCCAGCACGATACTGCCACACCCCGCACAGGCCCTCCGCTGAACACCAGGGACAAGATGCGTCCTCCGCTAGTGTCGAAGGCTGCACGCGCCCAGCGAATGACAGGGGGTGCAACGAGCAGCAGTGCGTCTCACACACGCGGCGGTGCGCCCGCCAATTCGGCCGTCGCTCTGCTGGGACACCGGGCGCGCCTCCCCGCGCCGTCCTCGAGGAACTGGCGGTTGCGGAAGGAAGCGCTTTCGTCAAATGCGGCCGAAAACTAACATTTTGTGTGTTGGGAGAAAAGCCGAACGCGAATTCTGCCGTGCTCCTACATTAGATGAACGCCAACGGCCATACCATAATGAATACACCGGTTCTCGTCCGATCACCGAAGTTAAGCATCATCGGGCCCGGCTAGTACTTGGATGGGTGACCGCCTGGGAAACCCGGGTGCTGTTGGCTCCCTTCCTTTTCTTTTTTTTTGTTATGTCGCCAGCCCAATTTTCAAACTACCTTTCTGTTGTGACAAAGATGCTTCCTTAAGCCTTTTAAACTACTGTACTGGTACGAAAATGCAGTAGTTAACTCAGTTTGAGGGAGAATGTGCTAACCAAGTTTGCCAAGAAGACTTTGAAAACGACAAAACAGTACGAATCGGCAGGTGATTTCTGAAATACGTCACCGCCTATTGTTGTGTAGGAGTGTAGAGTTCCAAATTTGATTTGTAACCACGAATTTATTCCTTAGTCGTCTCGTCTCGTCTCGTCTCGTCTCGTCCCGCAGACGTTTGTCGTGCTTGCGCTGTCATATGGACCACGACCCGAGCGGCAGCGAGCGGCAGTCGAGCAGAGTCGGGACAAGTCGGGACGGGGACAGGGACAGGGATAGGAATGGTGCGAATGCACTGCAAACTACGCAGACACCTGGTGTGAGGCGAGGCGAAGCGAGGAAGCCCACATCGCTACCAGTGGCGCCCTCCAGCACGATAATGCCACACCCCGCACAGGCCCTCCGCTGAACACCAGGGACAAGATGCGTCCTCCGCTAGTGTCGAAGGCTGCACGCGCCCAGCAAATGACAGGGGGTGCAACGAGCAGCAGTGCGTCTCACACACGCGGCGGTGCGCCCGCCAATTCGGCCGTCGCTCTGCTGGGACGCCGGGCGCGCCTCCCCGCGCCGTCCTCGAGGAACTGGCGGTTGCGGAAGGAAGCGCTTTCGTCAAATGCGGCCGAAAACTAACATTTTGTGTGTTGGGAGAAAAGCCGAACGCGAATTCTGCCGTGCTCCTACATTAGATGAGCGCCAACGGCCATACCATGATGAATACACCGGTTCTCGTCCGATCACCGAAGTTAAGCATCAACGGGCCCGGCTATTACTTGGATGGGTGACCGCCTGGGAAACCCGGGTGCTGTTGGCTCCCTTCCTGTTTTTTTTTTGTTATGTCACCAGCCCAATTTTCAAACTACCTTTCTGTTGTGAGAAAGATGCTTCCTTAAGCCTTTTAAACTACTGTAATGGTACGAAAATGCAGTAATTAACTCAGTTTGAGGGAGAATGTGCTAACCAAGTTTGCCAAGAAGACTTTGAAAACGACAAAACAGTACGAATCGGCAGGTGATTTCTGAAATACGTCACCGCCTATTGTTGTGTAGGAGTGTAGAGTTCCAAATTTGATTTGTAACCACGAATTTATTCCTTAGTCGTCTCGTCTCGTCTCGTCTCGTCTCGTCCCGCAGACGTTTGTCGTGCTTGCGCTGTCATATGGACCACGACCCGAGCGGCAGCGAGCGGCAGTCGAGCAAAGTCGGGACAAGTCGGGACGGGGACAGGGACAGGGATAGGAATGGTGCGAATGCACTGCAAACTACGCAGACACCTGGTGTGAGGCGAGGCGAGGCGAGGAAGCCCACATCGCTACCAGTGGGCCCTTCAGCACGACACTGCCGCACCCCGCACAGGCCCTCCGCTGAACACCAGGGACAAGATGCGTCCTCCGCTAGTGTCGAAGGCTGCACGCGCCCAGCGAATGACAGGGGGTGCAACGAGCAGCAGTGCGTCTCACACACGCGGCGGTGCGCCCGCCAATTCGGCCGTCGCTCTGCTGGGACACCGGGCGCGCCTCCCCGCGCCGTCCTCGAGGAACTGGCGGTTGCGGAAGGAAGCGCTTTCGTCAAATGCGGCCGAAAACTAACATTTTGTGTGTTGGGAGAAAAGCCGAACGCGAATTCTGCCGTGCTCCTACATTAGATGAGCGCCAACGGCCATACCATAATGAATACACCGGTTCTCGTCCGATCACCGAAGTTAAGCATCATCGGGCCCGGCTAGTACTTGGATGGGTGACCGCCTGGGAAACCCGGGTGCTGTTGGCTCCCTTCCTTTTCTTTTTTTTTGTTATGTCGCCAGCCCAATTTTCAAACTACCTTTCTGTTGTGACAAAGATGCTTCCTTAAGCCTTTTAAACTACTGTACTGGTACGAAAATGCAGTAGTTAACTCAGTTTGAGGGAGAATGTGCTAACCAAGTTTGCCAAGAAGACTTTGAAAACGACAAAACAGTACGAATCGGCAGGTGATTTCTGAAATACGTCACCGCCTATTGTTGTGTAGGAGTGTAGAGTTCCAAATTTGATTTGTAACCACGAATTTATTCCTTAGTCGTCTCGTCTCGTCTCGTCTCGTCTCGTCCCGCAGACGTTTGTCGTGCTTGCGCTGTCATATGGACCACGACCCGAGCGGCAGCGAGCGGCAGTCGAGCAGAGTCGGGACAAGTCGGGACGGGGACAGGGACAGGGATAGGAATGGTGCGAATGCACTGCAAACTACGCAGACACCTGGTGTGAGGCGAGGCGAAGCGAGGAAGCCCACATCGCTACCAGTGGCGCCCTCCAGCACGATAATGCCACACCCCGCACAGGCCCTCCGCTGAACACCAGGGACAAGATGCGTCCTCCGCTAGTGTCGAAGGCTGCACGCGCCCAGCAAATGACAGGGGGTGCAACGAGCAGCAGTGCGTCTCACACACGCGGCGGTGCGCCCGCCAATTCGGCCGTCGCTCTGCTGGGACGCCGGGCGCGCCTCCCCGCGCCGTCCTCGAGGAACTGGCGGTTGCGGAAGGAAGCGCTTTCGTCAAATGCGGCCGAAAACTAACATTTTGTGTGTTGGGAGAAAAGCCGAACGCGAATTCTGCCGTGCTCCTACATTAGATGAGCGCCAACGGCCATACCATGATGAATACACCGGTTCTCGTCCGATCACCGAAGTTAAGCATCATCGGGCCCGGCTAGTACTTGGATGGGTGACCGCCTGGGAAACCCGGGTGCTGTTGGCTCCCTTCCTTTTCTTTTTTTTTGTTATGTCGCCAGCCCAATTTTCAAACTACCTTTCTGTTGTGACAAAGATGCTTCCTTAAGCCTTTTAAACTACTGTACTGGTACGAAAATGCAGTAGTTAACTCAGTTTGAGGGAGAATGTGCTAACCAAGTTTGCCAAGAAGACTTTGAAAACGACAAAACAGTACGAATCGGCAGGTGATTTCTGAAATACGTCACCGCCTATTGTTGTGTAGGAGTGTAGAGTTCCAAATTTGATTTGTAACCACGAATTTATTCCTTAGTCGTCTCGTCTCGTCTCGTCTCGTCTCGTCCCGCAGACGTTTGTCGTGCTTGCGCTGTCATATGGACCACGACCCGAGCGGCAGCGAGCGGCAGTCGAGCAAAGTCGGGACAAGTCGGGACGGGGACAGGGACAGGGATAGGAATGGTGCGAATGCACTGCAAACTACGCAGACACCTGGTGTGAGGCGAGGCGAAGCGAGGAAGCCCACATCGCTACCAGTGGCGCCCTCCAGCACGATACTGCCACACCCCGCACAGGCCCTCCGCTGAACACCAGGGACAAGATGCGTCCTCCGCTAGTGTCGAAGGCTGCACGCGCCCAGCGAATGACAGGGGGTGCAACGAGCAGCAGTGCGTCTCACACACGCGGCGGTGCGCCCGCCAATTCGGCCGTCGCTCTGCTGGGACACCGGGCGCGCCTCCCCGCGCCGTCCTCGAGGAACTGGCGGTTGCGGAAGGAAGCGCTTTCGTCAAATGCGGCCGAAAACTAACATTTTGTGTGTTGGGAGAAAAGCCGAACGCGAATTCTGCCGTGCTCCTACATTAGATGAGCGCCAACGGCCATACCATAATGAATACACCGGTTCTCGTCCGATCACCGAAGTTAAGCATCATCGGGCCCGGCTAGTACTTGGATGGGTGACCGCCTGGGAAACCCGGGTGCTGTTGGCTCCCTTCCTTTTCTTTTTTTTTGTTATGTCGCCAGCCCAATTTTCAAACTACCTTTCTGTTGTGACAAAGATGCTTCCTTAAGCCTTTTAAACTACTGTACTGGTACGAAAATGCAGTAGTTAACTCAGTTTGAGGGAGAATGTGCTAACCAAGTTTGCCAAGAAGACTTTGAAAACGACAAAACAGTACGAATCGGCAGGTGATTTCTGAAATACGTCACCGCCTATTGTTGTGTAGGAGTGTAGAGTTCCAAATTTGATTTGTAACCACGAATTTATTCCTTAGTCGTCTCGTCTCGTCTCGTCTCGTCTCGTCCCGCAGACGTTTGTCGTGCTTGCGCTGTCATATGGACCACGACCCGAGCGGCAGCGAGCGGCAGTCGAGCAGAGTCGGGACAAGTCGGGACGGGGACAGGGACAGGGATAGGAATGGTGCGAATGCACTGCAAACTACGCAGACACCTGGTGTGAGGCGAGACGAAGCGAGGAAGCCCACATCGCTACCAGTGGCGCCCTCCAGCACGATAATGCCACACCCCGCACAGGCCCTCCGCTGAACACCAGGGACAAGATGCGTCCTCCGCTAGTGTCGAAGGCTGCACGCGCCCAGCAAATGACAGGGGGTGCAACGAGCAGCAGTGCGTCTCACACACGCGGCGGTGCGCCCGCCAATTCGGCCGTCGCTCTGCTGGGACGCCGGGCGCGCCTCCCCGCGCCGTCCTCGAGGAACTGGCGGTTGCGGAAGGAAGCGCTTTCGTCAAATGCGGCCGAAAACTAACATTTTGTGTGTTGGGAGAAAAGCCGAACGCGAATTCTGCCGTGCTCCTACATTAGATGAGCGCCAACGGCCATACCATGATGAATACACCGGTTCTCGTCCGATCACCGAAGTTAAGCATCATCGGGCCCGGCTAGTACTTGGATGGGTGACCGCCTGGGAAACCCGGGTGCTGTTGGCTCCCTTCCTTTTCTTCTTTTTTGTTATGTCGCCAGCCCAATTTTCAAACTACCTTTCTGTTGTGACAAAGATGCTTCCTTAAGCCTTTTAAACTACTGTAATGGTACGAAAATGCAGTAATTAACTCAGTTTGAGGGAGAATGTGCTAACCAAGTTTGCCAAAAAGACTTTGAAAACGACAAAACAGTACGAATCGGCAGGTGATTTCTGAAATACGTCACCGCCTATTGTTGTGTAGGAGTGTAGAGTTCCAAATTTGATTTGTAACCACGAATTTATTCCTTAGTCGTCTCGTCTCGTCTCGTCTCGTCTCGTCCCGCAGACGTTTGTCGTGCTTGCGCTGTCATATGGACCACGACCCGAGCGGCAGCGAGCGGCAGTCGAGCAAAGTCGGGACAAGTCGGGACGGGGACAGGGACAGGGATAGGAATGGTGCGAATGCACTGCAAACTACGCAGACACCTGGTGTGAGGCGAGGCGAAGCGAGGAAGCCCACATCGCTACCAGTGGCGCCCTCCAGCACGATACTGCCACACCCCGCACAGGCCCTCCGCTGAACACCAGGGACAAGATGCGTCCTCCGCTAGTGTCGAAGGCTGCACGCGCCCAGCGAATGACAGGGGGTGCAACGAGCAGCAGTGCGTCTCACACACGCGGCGGTGCGCCCGCCAATTCGGCCGTCGCTCTGCTGGGACACCGGGCGCGCCTCCCCGCGCCGTCCTCGAGGAACTGGCGGTTGCGGAAGGAAGCGCTTTCGTCAAATGCGGCCGAAAACTAACATTTTGTGTGTTGGGAGAAAAGCCGAACGCGAATTCTGCCGTGCTCCTACATTAGATGAGCGCCAACGGCCATACCATAATGAATACACCGGTTCTCGTCCGATCACCGAAGTTAAGCATCATCGGGCCCGGCTAGTACTTGGATGGGTGACCGCCTGGGAAACCCGGGTGCTGTTGGCTCCCTTCCTTTTCTTTTTTTTTGTTATGTCGCCAGCCCAATTTTCAAACTACCTTTCTGTTGTGACAAAGATGCTTCCTTAAGCCTTTTAAACTACTGTACTGGTACGAAAATGCAGTAGTTAACTCAGTTTGAGGGAGAATGTGCTAACCAAGTTTGCCAAGAAGACTTTGAAAACGACAAAACAGTACGAATCGGCAGGTGATTTCTGAAATACGTCACCGCCTATTGTTGTGTAGGAGTGTAGAGTTCCAAATTTGATTTGTAACCACGAATTTATTCCTTAGTCGTCTCGTCTCGTCTCGTCTCGTCTCGTCCCGCAGACGTTTGTCGTGCTTGCGCTGTCATATGGACCACGACCCGAGCGGCAGCGAGCGGCAGTCGAGCAGAGTCGGGACAAGTCGGGACGGGGACAGGGACAGGGATAGGAATGGTGCGAATGCACTGCAAACTACGCAGACACCTGGTGTGAGGCGAGGCGAAGCGAGGAAGCCCACATCGCTACCAGTGGCGCCCTCCAGCACGATAATGCCACACCCCGCACAGGCCCTCCGCTGAACACCAGGGACAAGATGCGTCCTCCGCTAGTGTCGAAGGCTGCACGCGCCCAGCAAATGACAGGGGGTGCAACGAGCAGCAGTGCGTCTCACACACGCGGCGGTGCGCCCGCCAATTCGGCCGTCGCTCTGCTGGGACGCCGGGCGCGCCTCCCCGCGCCGTCCTCGAGGAACTGGCGGTTGCGGAAGGAAGCGCTTTCGTCAAATGCGGCCGAAAACTAACATTTTGTGTGTTGGGAGAAAAGCCGAACGCGAATTCTGCCGTGCTCCTACATTAGATGAGCGCCAACGGCCATACCATGATGAATACACCGGTTCTCGTCCGATCACCGAAGTTAAGCATCAACGGGCCCGGCTAGTACTTGGATGGGTGACCGCCTGGGAAACCCGGGTGCTGTTGGCTCCCTTCCTGTTTTTTTTTTGTTATGTCACCAGCCCAATTTTCAAACTACCTTTCTGTTGTGAGAAAGATGCTTCCTTAAGCCTTTTAAACTACTGTAATGGTACGAAAATGCAGTAATTAACTCAGTTTGAGGGAGAATGTGCTAACCAAGTTTGCCAAGAAGACTTTGAAAACGACAAAACAGTACGAATCGGCAGGTGATTTCTGAAATACGTCACCGCCTATTGTTGTGTAGGAGTGTAGAGTTCCAAATTTGATTTGTAACCACGAATTTATTCCTTAGTCGTCTCGTCTCGTCTCGTCTCGTCTCGTCCCGCAGACGTTTGTCGTGCTTGCGCTGTCATATGGACCACGACCCGAGCGGCAGCGAGCGGCAGTCGAGCAAAGTCGGGACAAGTCGGGACGGGGACAGGGACAGGGATAGGAATGGTGCGAATGCACTGCAAACTACGCAGACACCTGGTGTGAGGCGAGGCGAGGCGAGGAAGCCCACATCGCTACCAGTGGGCCCTTCAGCACGACACTGCCGCACCCCGCACAGGCCCTCCGCTGAACACCAGGGACAAGATGCGTCCTCCGCTAGTGTCGAAGGCTGCACGCGCGCAGCGAATGACAGGGGGTGCAACGAGCAGCAGTGCGTCTCACACACGCGGCGGTGCGCCCGCCAATTCGGCCGTCGCTCTGCTGGGACACCGGGCGCGCCTCCCCGCGCCGTCCTCGAGGAACTGGCGGTTGCGGAAGGAAGCGCTTTCGTCAAATGCGGCCGAAAACTAACATTTTGTGTGTTGGGAGAAAAGCCGAACGCGAATTCTGCCGTGCTCCTACATTAGATGAGCGCCAACGGCCATACCATAATGAATACACCGGTTCTCGTCCGATCACCGAAGTTAAGCATCATCGGGCCCGGCTAGTACTTGGATGGGTGACCGCCTGGGAAACCCGGGTGCTGTTGGCTCCCTTCCTTTTCTTCTTTTTTGTTATGTCGCCAGCCCAATTTTCAAACTACCTTTCTGTTGTGACAAAGATGCTTCCTTAAGCCTTTTAAACTACTGTAATGGTACGAAAATGCAGTAATTAACTCAGTTTGAGGGAGAATGTGCTAACCAAGTTTGCCAAGAAGACTTTGAAAACGACAAAACAGTACGAATCGGCAGGTGATTTCTGAAATACGTCACCGCCTATTGTTGTGTAGGAGTGTAGAGTTCCAAATTTGATTTGTAACCACGAATTTATTCCTTAGTCGTCTCGTCTCGTCTCGTCTCGTCTCGTCCCGCAGACGTTTGTCGTGCTTGCGCTGTCATATGGACCACGACCCGAGCGGCAGCGAGCGGCAGTCGAGCAAAGTCGGGACAAGTCGGGACGGGGACAGGGACAGGGATAGGAATGGTGCGAATGCACTGCAAACTACGCAGACACCTGGTGTGAGGCGAGGCGAAGCGAGGAAGCCCACATCGCTACCAGTGGCGCCCTCCAGCACGATACTGCCACACCCCGCACAGGCCCTCCGCTGAACACCAGGGACAAGATGCGTCCTCCGCTAGTGTCGAAGGCTGCACGCGCCCAGCGAATGACAGGGGGTGCAACGAGCAGCAGTGCGTCTCACACACGCGGCGGTGCGCCCGCCAATTCGGCCGTCGCTCTGCTGGGACACCGGGCGCGCCTCCCCGCGCCGTCCTCGAGGAACTGGCGGTTGCGGAAGGAAGCGCTTTCGTCAAATGCGGCCGAAAACTAACATTTTGTGTGTTGGGAGAAAAGCCGAACGCGAATTCTGCCGTGCTCCTACATTAGATGAACGCCAACGGCCATACCATAATGAATACACCGGTTCTCGTCCGATCACCGAAGTTAAGCATCATCGGGCCCGGCTAGTACTTGGATGGGTGACCGCCTGGGAAACCCGGGTGCTGTTGGCTCCCTTCCTTTTCTTTTTTTTTGTTATGTCGCCAGCCCAATTTTCAAACTACCTTTCTGTTGTGACAAAGATGCTTCCTTAAGCCTTTTAAACTACTGTACTGGTACGAAAATGCAGTAGTTAACTCAGTTTGAGGGAGAATGTGCTAACCAAGTTTGCCAAGAAGACTTTGAAAACGACAAAACAGTACGAATCGGCAGGTGATTTCTGAAATACGTCACCGCCTATTGTTGTGTAGGAGTGTAGAGTTCCAAATTTGATTTGTAACCACGAATTTATTCCTTAGTCGTCTCGTCTCGTCTCGTCTCGTCTCGTCCCGCAGACGTTTGTCGTGCTTGCGCTGTCATATGGACCACGACCCGAGCGGCAGCGAGCGGCAGTCGAGCAGAGTCGGGACAAGTCGGGACGGGGACAGGGACAGGGATAGGAATGGTGCGAATGCACTGCAAACTACGCAGACACCTGGTGTGAGGCGAGGCGAAGCGAGGAAGCCCACATCGCTACCAGTGGCGCCCTCCAGCACGATAATGCCACACCCCGCACAGGCCCTCCGCTGAACACCAGGGACAAGATGCGTCCTCCGCTAGTGTCGAAGGCTGCACGCGCCCAGCAAATGACAGGGGGTGCAACGAGCAGCAGTGCGTCTCACACACGCGGCGGTGCGCCCGCCAATTCGGCCGTCGCTCTGCTGGGACGCCGGGCGCGCCTCCCCGCGCCGTCCTCGAGGAACTGGCGGTTGCGGAAGGAAGCGCTTTCGTCAAATGCGGCCGAAAACTAACATTTTGTGTGTTGGGAGAAAAGCCGAACGCGAATTCTGCCGTGCTCCTACATTAGATGAGCGCCAACGGCCATACCATGATGAATACACCGGTTCTCGTCCGATCACCGAAGTTAAGCATCAACGGGCCCGGCTAGTACTTGGATGGGTGACCGCCTGGGAAACCCGGGTGCTGTTGGCTCCCTTCCTGTTTTTTTTTTTTGTTATGTCACCAGCCCAATTTTCAAACTACCTTTCTGTTGTGAGAAAGATGCTTCCTTAAGCCTTTTAAACTACTGTAATGGTACGAAAATGCAGTAATTAACTCAGTTTGAGGGAGAATGTGCTAACCAAGTTTGCCAAGAAGACTTTGAAAACGACAAAACAGTACGAATCGGCAGGTGATTTCTGAAATACGTCACCGCCTATTGTTGTGTAGGAGTGTAGAGTTCCAAATTTGATTTGTAACCACGAATTTATTCCTTAGTCGTCTCGTCTCGTCTCGTCTCGTCTCGTCCCGCAGACGTTTGTCGTGCTTGCGCTGTCATATGGACCACGACCCGAGCGGCAGCGAGCGGCAGTCGAGCAAAGTCGGGACAAGTCGGGACGGGGACAGGGACAGGGATAGGAATGGTGCGAATGCACTGCAAACTACGCAGACACCTGGTGTGAGGCGAGGCGAGGCGAGGAAGCCCACATCGCTACCAGTGGGCCCTTCAGCACGACACTGCCGCACCCCGCACAGGCCCTCCGCTGAACACCAGGGACAAGATGCGTCCTCCGCTAGTGTCGAAGGCTGCACGCGCGCAGCGAATGACAGGGGGTGCAACGAGCAGCAGTGCGTCTCACACACGCGGCGGTGCGCCCGCCAATTCGGCCGTCGCTCTGCTGGGACACCGGGCGCGCCTCCCCGCGCCGTCCTCGAGGAACTGGCGGTTGCGGAAGGAAGCGCTTTCGTCAAATGCGGCCGAAAACTAACATTTTGTGTGTTGGGAGAAAAGCCGAACGCGAATTCTGCCGTGCTCCTACATTAGATGAGCGCCAACGGCCATACCATAATGAATACACCGGTTCTCGTCCGATCACCGAAGTTAAGCATCATCGGGCCCGGCTAGTACTTGGATGGGTGACCGCCTGGGAAACCCGGGTGCTGTTGGCTCCCTTCCTTTTCTTTTTTTTTGTTATGTCGCCAGCCCAATTTTCAAACTACCTTTCTGTTGTGACAAAGATGCTTCCTTAAGCCTTTTAAACTACTGTACTGGTACGAAAATGCAGTAGTTAACTCAGTTTGAGGGAGAATGTGCTAACCAAGTTTGCCAAGAAGACTTTGAAAACGACAAAACAGTACGAATCGGCAGGTGATTTCTGAAATACGTCACCGCCTATTGTTGTGTAGGAGTGTAGAGTTCCAAATTTGATTTGTAACCACGAATTTATTCCTTAGTCGTCTCGTCTCGTCTCGTCTCGTCTCGTCCCGCAGACGTTTGTCGTGCTTGCGCTGTCATATGGACCACGACCCGAGCGGCAGCGAGCGGCAGTCGAGCAGAGTCGGGACAAGTCGGGACGGGGACAGGGACAGGGATAGGAATGGTGCGAATGCACTGCAAACTACGCAGACACCTGGTGTGAGGCGAGGCGAAGCGAGGAAGCCCACATCGCTACCAGTGGCGCCCTCCAGCACGATAATGCCACACCCCGCACAGGCCCTCCGCTGAACACCAGGGACAAGATGCGTCCTCCGCTAGTGTCGAAGGCTGCACGCGCCCAGCAAATGACAGGGGGTGCAACGAGCAGCAGTGCGTCTCACACACGCGGCGGTGCGCCCGCCAATTCGGCCGTCGCTCTGCTGGGACGCCGGGCGCGCCTCCCCGCGCCGTCCTCGAGGAACTGGCGGTTGCGGAAGGAAGCGCTTTCGTCAAATGCGGCCGAAAACTAACATTTTGTGTGTTGGGAGAAAAGCCGAACGCGAATTCTGCCGTGCTCCTACATTAGATGAGCGCCAACGGCCATACCATGATGAATACACCGGTTCTCGTCGGATCACCGAAGTTAAGCATCATCGGGCCCGGCTAGTACTTGGATGGGTGACCGCCTGGGAAACCCGGGTGCTGTTGGCTCCCTTCCTTTTCTTCTTTTTTGTTATGTCGCCAGCCCAATTTTCAAACTACCTTTCTGTTGTGACAAAGATGCTTCCTTAAGCCTTTTAAACTACTGTAATGGTACGAAAATGCAGTAATTAACTCAGTTTGAGGGAGAATGTGCTAACCAAGTTTGCCAAAAAGACTTTGAAAACGACAAAACAGTACGAATCGGCAGGTGATTTCTGAAATACGTCACCGCCTATTGTTGTGTAGGAGTGTAGAGTTCCAAATTTGATTTGTAACCACGAATTTATTCCTTAGTCGTCTCGTCTCGTCTCGTCTCGTCTCGTCCCGCAGACGTTTGTCGTGCTTGCGCTGTCATATGGACCACGACCCGAGCGGCAGCGAGCG
Organism: Schistocerca cancellata; assembly: GCF_023864275.1. NCBI lineage: Eukaryota > Metazoa > Arthropoda > Insecta > Orthoptera > Acrididae > Schistocerca > Schistocerca cancellata. The sequence continues at coordinate 4,032,816 of NW_026047143.1, read as the reverse complement.
GCAGTCGAGCAAAGTCGGGACAAGTCGGGACGGGGACAGGGACAGGGATAGGAATGGTGCGAATGCACTGCAAACTACGCAGACACCTGGTGTGAGGCGAGGCGAAGCGAGGAAGCCCACATCGCTACCAGTGGCGCCCTCCAGCACGATACTGCCACACCCCGCACAGGCCCTCCGCTGAACACCAGGGACAAGATGCGTCCTCCGCTAGTGTCGAAGGCTGCACGCGCCCAGCGAATGACAGGGGGTGCAACGAGCAGCAGTGCGTCTCACACACGCGGCGGTGCGCCCGCCAATTCGGCCGTCGCTCTGCTGGGACACCGGGCGCGCCTCCCCGCGCCGTCCTCGAGGAACTGGCGGTTGCGGAAGGAAGCGCTTTCGTCAAATGCGGCCGAAAACTAACATTTTGTGTGTTGGGAGAAAAGCCGAACGCGAATTCTGCCGTGCTCCTACATTAGATGAGCGCCAACGGCCATACCATAATGAATACACCGGTTCTCGTCCGATCACCGAAGTTAAGCATCATCGGGCCCGGCTAGTACTTGGATGGGTGACCGCCTGGGAAACCCGGGTGCTGTTGGCTCCCTTCCTTTTCTTTTTTTTTGTTATGTCGCCAGCCCAATTTTCAAACTACCTTTCTGTTGTGACAAAGATGCTTCCTTAAGCCTTTTAAACTACTGTACTGGTACGAAAATGCAGTAGTTAACTCAGTTTGAGGGAGAATGTGCTAACCAAGTTTGCCAAGAAGACTTTGAAAACGACAAAACAGTACGAATCGGCAGGTGATTTCTGAAATACGTCACCGCCTATTGTTGTGTAGGAGTGTAGAGTTCCAAATTTGATTTGTAACCACGAATTTATTCCTTAGTCGTCTCGTCTCGTCTCGTCTCGTCTCGTCCCGCAGACGTTTGTCGTGCTTGCGCTGTCATATGGACCACGACCCGAGCGGCAGCGAGCGGCAGTCGAGCAGAGTCGGGACAAGTCGGGACGGGGACGGGGACAGGGATAGGAATGGTGCGAATGCACTGCAAACTACGCAGACACCTGGTGTGAGGCGAGGCGAAGCGAGGAAGCCCACATCGCTACCAGTGGCGCCCTCCAGCACGATAATGCCACACCCCGCACAGGCCCTCCGCTGAACACCAGGGACAAGATGCGTCCTCCGCTAGTGTCGAAGGCTGCACGCGCCCAGCAAATGACAGGGGGTGCAACGAGCAGCAGTGCGTCTCACACACGCGGCGGTGCGCCCGCCAATTCGGCCGTCGCTCTGCTGGGACGCCGGGCGCGCCTCCCCGCGCCGTCCTCGAGGAACTGGCGGTTGCGGAAGGAAGCGCTTTCGTCAAATGCGGCCGAAAACTAACATTTTGTGTGTTGGGAGAAAAGCCGAACGCGAATTCTGCCGTGCTCCTACATTAGATGAGCGCCAACGGCCATACCATGATGAATACACCGGTTCTCGTCCGATCACCGAAGTTAAGCATCATCGGGCCCGGCTAGTACTTGGATGGGTGACCGCCTGGGAAACCCGGGTGCTGTTGGCTCCCTTCCTTTTCTTTTTTTTTGTTATGTCGCCAGCCCAATTTTCAAACTACCTTTCTGTTGTGACAAAGATGCTTCCTTAAGCCTTTTAAACTACTGTACTGGTACGAAAATGCAGTAGTTAACTCAGTTTGAGGGAGAATGTGCTAACCAAGTTTGCCAAGAAGACTTTGAAAACGACAATACAGTACGAATCGGCAGGTGATTTCTGAAATACGTCACCGCCTATTGTTGTGTAGGAGTGTAGAGTTCCAAATTTGATTTGTAACCACGAATTTATTCCTTAGTCGTCTCGTCTCGTCTCGTCTCGTCTCGTCCCGCAGACGTTTGTCGTGCTTGCGCTGTCATATGGACCACGACCCGAGCGGCAGCGAGCGGCAGTCGAGCAGAGTCGGGACAAGTCGGGACGGGGACAGGGACAGGGATAGGAATGGTGCGAATGCACTGCAAACTACGCAGACACCTGGTGTGAGGCGAGGCGAAGCGAGGAAGCCCACATCGCTACCAGTGGCGCCCTCCAGCACGATACTGCCACACCCCGCACAGGCCCTCCGCTGAACACCAGGGACAAGATGCGTCCTCCGCTAGTGTCGAAGGCTGCACGCGCCCAGCGAATGACAGGGGGTGCAACGAGCAGCAGTGCGTCTCACACACGCGGCGGTGCGCCCGCCAATTCGGCCGTCGCTCTGCTGGGACACCGGGCGCGCCTCCCCGCGCCGTCCTCGAGGAACTGGCGGTTGCGGAAGGAAGCGCTTTCGTCAAATGCGGCCGAAAACTAACATTTTGTGTGTTGGGAGAAAAGCCGAACGCGAATTCTGCCGTGCTCCTACATTAGATGAGCGCCAACGGCCATACCATAATGAATACACCGGTTCTCGTCCGATCACCGAAGTTAAGCATCATCGGGCCCGGCTAGTACTTGGATGGGTGACCGCCTGGGAAACCCGGGTGCTGTTGGCTCCCTTCCTTTTCTTTTTTTTTGTTATGTCGCCAGCCCAATTTTCAAACTACCTTTCTGTTGTGACAAAGATGCTTCCTTAAGCCTTTTAAACTACTGTACTGGTACGAAAATGCAGTAGTTAACTCAGTTTGAGGGAGAATGTGCTAACCAAGTTTGCCAAGAAGACTTTGAAAACGACAAAACAGTACGAATCGGCAGGTGATTTCTGAAATACGTCACCGCCTATTGTTGTGTAGGAGTGTAGAGTTCCAAATTTGATTTGTAACCACGAATTTATTCCTTAGTCGTCTCGTCTCGTCTCGTCTCGTCTCGTCCCGCAGACGTTTGTCGTGCTTGCGCTGTCATATGGACCACGACCCGAGCGGCAGCGAGCGGCAGTCGAGCAGAGTCGGGACAAGTCGGGACGGGGACGGGGACAGGGATAGGAATGGTGCGAATGCACTGCAAACTACGCAGACACCTGGTGTGAGGCGAGGCGAAGCGAGGAAGCCCACATCGCTACCAGTGGCGCCCTCCAGCACGATAATGCCACACCCCGCACAGGCCCTCCGCTGAACACCAGGGACAAGATGCGTCCTCCGCTAGTGTCGAAGGCTGCACGCGCCCAGCAAATGACAGGGGGTGCAACGAGCAGCAGTGCGTCTCACACACGCGGCGGTGCGCCCGCCAATTCGGCCGTCGCTCTGCTGGGACGCCGGGCGCGCCTCCCCGCGCCGTCCTCGAGGAACTGGCGGTTGCGGAAGGAAGCGCTTTCGTCAAATGCGGCCGAAAACTAACATTTTGTGTGTTGGGAGAAAAGCCGAACGCGAATTCTGCCGTGCTCCTACATTAGATGAGCGCCAACGGCCATACCATGATGAATACACCGGTTCTCGTCCGATCACCGAAGTTAAGCATCATCGGGCCCGGCTAGTACTTGGATGGGTGACCGCCTGGGAAACCCGGGTGCTGTTGGCTCCCTTCCTTTTCTTTTTTTTTGTTATGTCGCCAGCCCAATTTTCAAACTACCTTTCTGTTGTGACAAAGATGCTTCCTTAAGCCTTTTAAACTACTGTACTGGTACGAAAATGCAGTAGTTAACTCAGTTTGAGGGAGAATGTGCTAACCAAGTTTGCCAAGAAGACTTTGAAAACGACAATACAGTACGAATCGGCAGGTGATTTCTGAAATACGTCACCGCCTATTGTTGTGTAGGAGTGTAGAGTTCCAAATTTGATTTGTAACCACGAATTTATTCCTTAGTCGTCTCGTCTCGTCTCGTCTCGTCTCGTCCCGCAGACGTTTGTCGTGCTTGCGCTGTCATATGGACCACGACCCGAGCGGCAGCGAGCGGCAGTCGAGCAGAGTCGGGACAAGTCGGGACGGGGACAGGGACAGGGATAGGAATGGTGCGAATGCACTGCAAACTACGCAGACACCTGGTGTGAGGCGAGGCGAAGCGAGGAAGCCCACATCGCTACCAGTGGCGCCCTCCAGCACGATAATGCCACACCCCGCACAGGCCCTCCGCTGAACACCAGGGACAAGATGCGTCCTCCGCTAGTGTCGAAGGCTGCACGCGCCCAGCAAATGACAGGGGGTGCAACGAGCAGCAGTGCGTCTCACACACGCGGCGGTGCGCCCGCCAATTCGGCCGTCGCTCTGCTGGGACGCCGGGCGCGCCTCCCCGCGCCGTCCTCGAGGAACTGGCGGTTGCGGAAGGAAGCGCTTTCGTCAAATGCGGCCGAAAACTAACATTTTGTGTGTTGGGAGAAAAGCCGAACGCGAATTCTGCCGTGCTCCTACATTAGATGAGCGCCAACGGCCATACCATGATGAATACACCGGTTCTCGTCCGATCACCGAAGTTAAGCATCATCGGGCCCGGCTAGTACTTGGATGGGTGACCGCCTGGGAAACCCGGGTGCTGTTGGCTCCCTTCCTTTTCTTTTTTTTTGTTATGTCGCCAGCCCAATTTTCAAACTACCTTTCTGTTGTGACAAAGATGCTTCCTTAAGCCTTTTAAACTACTGTACTGGTACGAAAATGCAGTAGTTAACTCAGTTTGAGGGAGAATGTGCTAACCAAGTTTGCCAAGAAGACTTTGAAAACGACAAAACAGTACGAATCGGCAGGTGATTTCTGAAATACGTCACCGCCTATTGTTGTGTAGGAGTGTAGAGTTCCAAATTTGATTTGTAACCACGAATTTATTCCTTAGTCGTCTCGTCTCGTCTCGTCTCGTCTCGTCCCGCAGACGTTTGTCGTGCTTGCGCTGTCATATGGACCACGACCCGAGCGGCAGCGAGCGGCAGTCGAGCAAAGTCGGGACAAGTCGGGACGGGGACAGGGACAGGGATAGGAATGGTGCGAATGCACTGCAAACTACGCAGACACCTGGTGTGAGGCGAGGCGAAGCGAGGAAGCCCACATCGCTACCAGTGGCGCCCTCCAGCACGATACTGCCACACCCCGCACAGGCCCTCCGCTGAACACCAGGGACAAGATGCGTCCTCCGCTAGTGTCGAAGGCTGCACGCGCCCAGCGAATGACAGGGGGTGCAACGAGCAGCAGTGCGTCTCACACACGCGGCGGTGCGCCCGCCAATTCGGCCGTCGCTCTGCTGGGACACCGGGCGCGCCTCCCCGCGCCGTCCTCGAGGAACTGGCGGTTGCGGAAGGAAGCGCTTTCGTCAAATGCGGCCGAAAACTAACATTTTGTGTGTTGGGAGAAAAGCCGAACGCGAATTCTGCCGTGCTCCTACATTAGATGAGCGCCAACGGCCATACCATAATGAATACACCGGTTCTCGTCCGATCACCGAAGTTAAGCATCATCGGGCCCGGCTAGTACTTGGATGGGTGACCGCCTGGGAAACCCGGGTGCTGTTGGCTCCCTTCCTTTTCTTTTTTTTTGTTATGTCGCCAGCCCAATTTTCAAACTACCTTTCTGTTGTGACAAAGATGCTTCCTTAAGCCTTTTAAACTACTGTACTGGTACGAAAATGCAGTAGTTAACTCAGTTTGAGGGAGAATGTGCTAACCAAGTTTGCCAAGAAGACTTTGAAAACGACAAAACAGTACGAATCGGCAGGTGATTTCTGAAATACGTCACCGCCTATTGTTGTGTAGGAGTGTAGAGTTCCAAATTTGATTTGTAACCACGAATTTATTCCTTAGTCGTCTCGTCTCGTCTCGTCTCGTCTCGTCCCGCAGACGTTTGTCGTGCTTGCGCTGTCATATGGACCACGACCCGAGCGGCAGCGAGCGGCAGTCGAGCAGAGTCGGGACAAGTCGGGACGGGGACAGGGACAGGGATAGGAATGGTGCGAATGCACTGCAAACTACGCAGACACCTGGTGTGAGGCGAGGCGAAGCGAGGAAGCCCACATCGCTACCAGTGGCGCCCTCCAGCACGATAATGCCACACCCCGCACAGGCCCTCCGCTGAACACCAGGGACAAGATGCGTCCTCCGCTAGTGTCGAAGGCTGCACGCGCCCAGCAAATGACAGGGGGTGCAACGAGCAGCAGTGCGTCTCACACACGCGGCGGTGCGCCCGCCAATTCGGCCGTCGCTCTGCTGGGACGCCGGGCGCGCCTCCCCGCGCCGTCCTCGAGGAACTGGCGGTTGCGGAAGGAAGCGCTTTCGTCAAATGCGGCCGAAAACTAACATTTTGTGTGTTGGGAGAAAAGCCGAACGCGAATTCTGCCGTGCTCCTACATTAGATGAGCGCCAACGGCCATACCATGATGAATACACCGGTTCTCGTCCGATCACCGACGTTAAGCATCATGGGGCCCGGCTAGTACTTGGATGGGTGACCGCCTGGGAAACCCGGGTGCTGTTGGCTCCCTTCCTTTTCTTTTTTTTTGTTATGTCGCCAGCCCAATTTTCAAACTACCTTTCTGTTGTGACAAAGATGCTTCCTTAAGCCTTTTAAACTACTGTACTGGTACGAAAATGCAGTAGTTAACTCAGTTTGAGGGAGAATGTGCTAACCAAGTTTGCCAAGAAGACTTTGAAAACGACAAAACAGTACGAATCGGCAGGTGATTTCTGAAATACGTCACCGCCTATTGTTGTGTAGGAGTGTAGAGTTCCAAATTTGATTTGTAACCACGAATTTATTCCTTAGTCGTCTCGTCTCGTCTCGTCTCGTCTCGTCCCGCAGACGTTTGTCGTGCTTGCGCTGTCATATGGACCACGACCCGAGCGGCAGCGAGCGGCAGTCGAGCAGAGTCGGGACAAGTCGGGACGGGGACAGGGACAGGGATAGGAATGGTGCGAATGCACTGCAAACTACGCAGACACCTGGTGTGAGGCGAGGCGAAGCGAGGAAGCCCACATCGCTACCAGTGGCGCCCTCCAGCACGATAATGCCACACCCCGCACAGGCCCTCCGCTGAACACCAGGGACAAGATGCGTCCTCCGCTAGTGTCGAAGGCTGCACGCGCCCAGCGAATGACAGGGGGTGCAACGAGCAGCAGTGCGTCTCACACACGCGGCGGTGCGCCCGCCAATTCGGCCGTCGCTCTGCTGGGACACCGGGCGCGCCTCCCCGCGCCGTCCTCGAGGAACTGGCGGTTGCGGAAGGAAGCGCTTTCGTCAAATGCGGCCGAAAACTAACATTTTGTGTGTTGGGAGAAAAGCCGAACGCGAATTCTGCCGTGCTCCTACATTAGATGAGCGCCAACGGCCATACCATAATGAATACACCGGTTCTCGTCCGATCACCGAAGTTAAGCATCATCGGGCCCGGCTAGTACTTGGATGGGTGACCGCCTGGGAAACCCGGGTGCTGTTGGCTCCCTTCCTTTTCTTTTTTTTTGTTATGTCGCCAGCCCAATTTTCAAACTACCTTTCTGTTGTGACAAAGATGCTTCCTTAAGCCTTTTAAACTACTGTACTGGTACGAAAATGCAGTAGTTAACTCAGTTTGAGGGAGAATGTGCTAACCAAGTTTGCCAAGAAGACTTTGAAAACGACAAAACAGTACGAATCGGCAGGTGATTTCTGAAATACGTCACCGCCTATTGTTGTGTAGGAGTGTAGAGTTCCAAATTTGATTTGTAACCACGAATTTATTCCTTAGTCGTCTCGTCTCGTCTCGTCTCGTCTCGTCTCGTCCCGCAGACGTTTGTCGTGCTTGCGCTGTCATATGGACCACGACCCGAGCGGCAGCGAGCGGCAGTCGAGCAGAGTCGGGACAAGTCGGGACGGGGACAGGGACAGGGATAGGAATGGTGCGAATGCACTGCAAACTACGCAGACACCTGGTGTGAGGCGAGGCGAAGCGAGGAAGCCCACATCGCTACCAGTGGCGCCCTCCAGCACGATAATGCCACACCCCGCACAGGCCCTCCGCTGAACACCAGGGACAAGATGCGTCCTCCGCTAGTGTCGAAGGCTGCACGCGCCCAGCAAATGACAGGGGGTGCAACGAGCAGCAGTGCGTCTCACACACGCGGCGGTGCGCCCGCCAATTCGGCCGTCGCTCTGCTGGGACGCCGGGCGCGCCTCCCCGCGCCGTCCTCGAGGAACTGGCGGTTGCGGAAGGAAGCGCTTTCGTCAAATGCGGCCGAAAACTAACATTTTGTGTGTTGGGAGAAAAGCCGAACGCGAATTCTGCCGTGCTCCTACATTAGATGAGCGCCAACGGCCATACCCTGATGAATACACCGGTTCTCGTCCGATCACCGAAGTTAAGCATCATCGGGCCCGGCTAGTACTTGGATGGGTGACCGCCTGGGAAACCCGGGTGCTGTTGGCTCCCTTCCTTTTCTTTTTTTTTGTTATGTCGCCAGCCCAATTTTCAAACTACCTTTCTGTTGTGACAAAGATGCTTCCTTAAGCCTTTTAAACTACTGTACTGGTACGAAAATGCAGTAGTTAACTCAGTTTGAGGGAGAATGTGCTAACCAAGTTTGCCAAGAAGACTTTGAAAACGACAAAACAGTACGAATCGGCAGGTGATTTCTGAAATACGTCACCGCCTATTGTTGTGTAGGAGTGTAGAGTTCCAAATTTGATTTGTAACCACGAATTTATTCCTTAGTCGTCTCGTCTCGTCTCGTCTCGTCTCGTCCCGCAGACGTTTGTCGTGCTTGCGCTGTCATATGGACCACGACCCGAGCGGCAGCGAGCGGCAGTCGAGCAGAGTCGGGACAAGTCGGGACGGGGACAGGGACAGGGATAGGAATGGTGCGAATGCACTGCAAACTACGCAGACACCTGGTGTGAGGCGAGGCGAAGCGAGGAAGCCCACATCGCTACCAGTGGCGCCCTCCAGCACGATACTGCCACACCCCGCACAGGCCCTCCGCTGAACACCAGGGACAAGATGCGTCCTCCGCTAGTGTCGAAGGCTGCACGCGCCCAGCGAATGACAGGGGGTGCAACGAGCAGCAGTGCGTCTCACACACGCGGCGGTGCGCCCGCCAATTCGGCCGTCGCTCTGCTGGGACACCGGGCGCGCCGCCCCGCGCCGTCCTCGAGGAACTGGCGGTTGCGGAAGGAAGCGCTTTCGTCAAATGCGGCCGAAAACTAACATTTTGTGTGTTGGGAGAAAAGCCGAACGCGAATTCTGCCGTGCTCCTACATTAGATGAGCGCCAACGGCCATACCATAATGAATACACCGGTTCTCGTCCGATCACCGAAGTTAAGCATCATCGGGCCCGGCTAGTACTTGGATGGGTGACCGCCTGGGAAACCCGGGTGCTGTTGGCTCCCTTCCTTTTCTTTTTTTTTGTTATGTCGCCAGCCCAATTTTCAAACTACCTTTCTGTTGTGACAAAGATGCTTCCTTAAGCCTTTTAAACTACTGTACTGGTACGAAAATGCAGTAGTTAACTCAGTTTGAGGGAGAATGTGCTAACCAAGTTTGCCAAGAAGACTTTGAAAACGACAAAACAGTACGAATCGGCAGGTGATTTCTGAAATACGTCACCGCCTATTGTTGTGTAGGAGTGTAGAGTTCCAAATTTGATTTGTAACCACGAATTTATTCCTTAGTCGTCTCGTCTCGTCTCGTCTCGTCTCGTCCCGCAGACGTTTGTCGTGCTTGCGCTGTCATATGGACCACGACCCGAGCGGCAGCGAGCGGCAGTCGAGCAGAGTCGGGACAAGTCGGGACGGGGACAGGGACAGGGATAGGAATGGTGCGAATGAACTGCAAACTACGCAGACACCTGGTGTGAGGCGAGGCGAAGCGAGGAAGCCCACATCGCTACCAGTGGCGCCCTCCAGCACGATAATGCCACACCCCGCACAGGCCCTCCGCTGAACACCAGGGACAAGATGCGTCCTCCGCTAGTGTCGAAGGCTGCACGCGCCCAGCAAATGACAGGGGGTGCAACGAGCAGCAGTGCGTCTCACACACGCGGCGGTGCGCCCGCCAATTCGGCCGTCGCTCTGCTGGGACGCCGGGCGCGCCTCCCCGCGCCGTCCTCGAGGAACTGGCGGTTGCGGAAGGAAGCGCTTTCGTCAAATGCGGCCGAAAACTAACATTTTGTGTGTTGGGAGAAAAGCCGAACGCGAATTCTGCCGTGCTCCTACATTAGATGAGCGCCAACGGCCATACCATGATGAATACACCGGTTCTCGTCCGATCACCGAAGTTAAGCATCATCGGGCCCGGCTAGTACTTGGATGGGTGACCGCCTGGGAAACCCGGGTGCTGTTGGCTCCCTTCCTTTTCTTTTTTTTTGTTATGTCGCCAGCCCAATTTTCAAACTACCTTTCTGTTGTGACAAAGATGCTTCCTTAAGCCTTTTAAACTACTGTACTGGTACGAAAATGCAGTAGTTAACTCAGTTTGAGGGAGAATGTGCTAACCAAGTTTGCCAAGAAGACTTTGAAAACGACAAAACAGTACGAATCGGCAGGTGATTTCTGAAATACGTCACCGCCTATTGTTGTGTAGGAGTGTAGAGTTCCAAATTTGATTTGTAACCACGAATTTATTCCTTAGTCGTCTCGTCTCGTCTCGTCTCGTCTCGTCCCGCAGACGTTTGTCGTTCATATGGACCACGACCCGAGCGGCAGCGAGCGGCAGTCGAGCAAAGTCGGGACAAGTCGGGACGGGGACAGGGACAGGGTTAGGAATGTTGCGAATGCACTGCAAACTACGCAGACACCTGGTGTGAGGCGAGGCGAAGCGAGGAAGCCCACATCGCTACCAGTGGCGCCCTCCAGCACGATACTGCCACACCCCGCACAGGCCCTCCGCTGAACACCAGGGACAAGATGCGTCCTCCGCTAGTGTCGAAGGCTGCACGCGCCCAGCGAATGACAGGGGGTGCAACGAGCAGCAGTGCGTCTCACACACGCGGCGGTGCGCCCGCTAATTCGGCCGTCGCTCTGCTGGGACGCCGGGCGCGCCTCCCCGCGCCGTCCTCGAGGAACTGGCGGTTGCGGAAGGAAGCGCTTTCGTCAAATGCGGCCGAAAACTAACATTTTGTGTGTTGGGAGAAAAGCCGAACGCGAATTCTGCCGTGCTCCTACATTAGATGAGCGCCAACGGCCATACCATAATGAATACACCGGTTCTCGTCCGATCACCGAAGTTAAGCATCATCGGGCCCGGCTAGTACTTGGATGGGTGACCGCCTGGGAAACCCGGGTGCTGTTGGCTCCCTTCCTTTTCTTTTTTTTTGTTATGTCGCCAGCCCAATTTTCAAACTACCTTTCTGTTGTGACAAAGATGCTTCCTTAAGCCTTTTAAACTACTGTAATGGTACGAAAATGCAGTAATTAACTCAGTTTGAGGGAGAATGTGCTAACCAAGTTTGCCAAGAAGACTTTGAAAACGACAAAACAGTACGAATCGGCAGGTGATTTCTGAAATACGTCACCGCCTATTGTTGTGTAGGTGTGTTGAGTTCCAAATTTGATTTGTAACCACGAATTTATTCCTTAGTCGTCTCGTCTCGTCTCGTCTCGTCTCGTCCCGCAGACGTTTGTCGTGCTTGCGCTGTCATATGGACCACGACCCGAGCGGCAGCGAGCGGCAGTCGAGCAAAGTCGGGACAAGTCGGGACGGGGACAGGGACAGGGTTAGGAATGGTGCGAATGCACTGCAAACTACGCAGACACCTGGTGTGAGGCGAGGCGAAGCGAGGAAGCCCACATCGCTACCAGTGGCGCCCTCCAGCACGATACTGCCACACCCCGCACAGGCCCTCCGCTGAACACCAGGGACAAGATGCGTCCTCCGCTAGTGTCGAAGGCTGCACGCGCCCAGCGAATGACAGGGGGTGCAACGAGCAGCAGTGCGTCTCACACACGCGGCGGTGCGCCCGCCAATTCGGCCGTCGCTCTGCTGGGACACCGGGCGCGCCTCCCCGCGCCGTCCTCGAGGAACTGGCGGTTGCGGAAGGAAGCGCTTTCGTCAAATGCGGCCGAAAACTAACATTTTGTGTGTTGGGAGAAAAGCCGAACGCGATTTCTGCCGTGCTCCTACATTAGATGAGCGCCAACGGCCATACCATAATGAATACACCGGTTCTCGTCCGATCACCGAAGTTAAGCATCATCGGGCCCGGCTAGTACTTGGATGGGTGACCGCCTGGGAAACCCGGGTGCTGTTGGCTCCCTTCCTTTTTTTTTTTTATGTCGCCAGCCCAATTTTCAAACTACCTTTCTGTTGTGACAAAGATGCTTCCTTAAGCCTTTTAAACTACTGTAATGGTACGAAAATGCAGTAATTAACTCAGTTTGAGGGAGAATGTGCTAACCAAGTTTGCCAAGAAGACTTTGAAAACGACAAAACAGTACGAATCGGCAGGTGATTTCTGAAATACGTCACCGCCTATTGTTGTGTAGGAGTGTAGAGTTCCAAATTTGATTTGTAACCACGAATTTATTCCTTAGTCGTCTCGTCTCGTCTCGTCTCGTCTCGTCCCGCAGACGTTTGTCGTGCTTGCGCTGTCATATGGACCACGACCCGAGCCGCAGCGAGCGGCAGTCGAGCAAAGTCGGGACAAGTCGGGACGGGGACAAGGACAGGGTTAGGAATGGTGCGAATGCACTGCAAACTACGCAGACACCTGGTGTGAGGCGGGGCGAAGCGAGGAAGCCCACATCGCTACCAGTGGCGCCCTCCAGCACGATACTGCCACACCCCGCACAGGCCCTCCGCTGAACACCAGGGACAAGATGCGTCCTCCGCTAGTGTCGAAGGCTGCACGCGCCCAGCGAATGACAGGGGGTGCAACGAGCAGCAGTGCGTCTCACACACGCGGCGGTGCGCCCGCCAATTCGGCCGTCGCTCTGCTGGGACACCGGGCGCGCCTCCCCGCGCCGTCCTCGAGGAACTGGCGGTTGCGGAAGGAAGCGCTTTCGTCAAATGCGGCCGAAAACTAACATTTTGTGTGTTGGGAGAAAAGCCGAACGCGAATTCTGCCGTGCTCCTACATTAGATGAGCGCCAACGGCCATACCATAATGAATACACCGGTTCTCGTCCGATCACCGAAGTTAAGCATCATCGGGCCCGGCTAGTACTTGGATGGGTGACCGCCTGGGAAACCCGGGTGCTGTTGGCTCCCTTCCTTTTTTTTTTTTTTGTTATGTCGCCAGCCCAATTTTCAAACTACCTTTCTGTTGTGACAAAGATGCTTCCTTAAGCCTTTTAAACTACTGTAATGGTACGAAAATGCAGTAATTAACTCAGTTTGAGGGAGAATGTGCTAACCAAGTTTGCCAAGAAGACTTTGAAAACGACAAAACAGTACGAATCGGCAGGTGATTTCTGAAATACGTCACCGCCTATTGTTGTGTAGGAGTGTAGAGTTCCAAATTTGATTTGTAACCACGAATTTATTCCTTAGTCGTCTCGTCTCGCCTCGTCTCGTCTCGTCCCGCAGACGTTTGTCGTGCTTGCGCTGTCATATGGACCACGACCCGAGCGGCAGCGAGCGGCAGTCGAGCAGAGTCGGGACAAGTCGGGACGGGGACAGGGACAGGGATAGGAATGGTGCGAATGCACTGCAAACTACGCAGACACCTGGTGTGAGGCGAGGCGAAGCGAGGAAGCCCACATCGCTACCAGTGGCGCCCTCCAGCACGATACTGCCACACCCCGCACAGGCCCTCCGCTGAACACCAGGGACAAGATGCGTCCTCCGCTAGTGTCGAAGGCTGCACGCGCCCAGCAAATGACAGGGGGTGCAACGAGCAGCAGTGCGTCTCACACACGCGGCGGTGCGCCCGCCAATTCGGCCGTCGCTCTGCTGGGACGCCGGGCGCGCCTCCCCGCGCCGTCCTCGAGGAACTGGCGGTTGCGGAAGGAAGCGCTTTCGTCAAATGCGGCCGAAAACTAACATTTTGTGTGTTGGGAGAAAAGCCGAACGCGAATTCTGCCGTGCTCCTACATTAGATGAGCGCCAACGGCCATACCATGATGAATACACCGGTTCTCGTCCGATCACCGAAGTTAAGCATCATCGGGCCCGGCTAGTACTTGGATGGGTGACCGCCTGGGAAACCCGGGTGCTGTTGGCTCCCTTCCTTTTCTTTTTTTTTGTTATGTCGCCAGCCCAATTTTCAAACTACCTTTCTGTTGTGAGAAAGATGCTTCCTTAAGCCTTTTAAACTACTGTAATGGTACGAAAATGCAGTAATTAACTCAGTTTGAGGGAGAATGTGCTAACCAAGTTTGCCAAGAAGACTTTGAAAACGACAAAACAGTACGAATCGGCAGGTGATTTCTGAAATACGTCACCGCCTATTGTTGTGTAGGTGTGTTGAGTTCCAAATTTGATTTGTAACCACGAATTTATTCCTTAGTCGTCTCGTCTCGTCTCGTCTCGTCTCGTCCCGCAGACGTTTGTCGTGCTTGCGCTGTCATATGGACCACGACCCGAGCGGCAGCGAGCGGCAGTCGAGCAAAGTCGGGACAAGTCGGGACGGGGACAGGGACAGGGTTAGGAATGGTGCGAATGCACTGCAAACTACGCAGACACCTGGTGTGAGGCGAGGCGAAGCGAGGAAGCCCACATCGCTACCAGTGGCGCCCTCCAGCACGATACTGCCACACCCCGCACAGGCCCTCCGCTGAACACCAGGGACAAGATGCGTCCTCCGCTAGTGTCGAAGGCTGCACGCGCCCAGCGAATGACAGGGGGTGCAACGAGCAGCAGTGCGTCTCACACACGCGGCGGTGCGCCCGCCAATTCGGCCGTCGCTCTGCTGGGACACCGGGCGCGCCTCCCCGCGCCGTCCTCGAGGAACTGGCGGTTGCGGAAGGAAGCGCTTTCGTCAAATGCGGCCGAAAACTAACATTTTGTGTGTTGGGAGAAAAGCCGAACGCGATTTCTGCCGTGCTCCTACATTAGATGAGCGCCAACGGCCATACCATAATGAATACACCGGTTCTCGTCCGATCACCGAAGTTAAGCATCATCGGGCCCGGCTAGTACTTGGATGGGTGACCGCCTGGGAAACCCGGGTGCTGTTGGCTCCCTTCCTTTTTTTTTTTTTATGTCGCCAGCCCAATTTTCAAACTACCTTTCTGTTGTGACAAAGATGCTTCCTTAAGCCTTTTAAACTACTGTAATGGTACGAAAATGCAGTAATTAACTCAGTTTGAGGGAGAATGTGCTAACCAAGTTTGCCAAGAAGACTTTGAAAACGACAAAACAGTACGAATCGGCAGGTGATTTCTGAAATACGTCACCGCCTATTGTTGTGTAGGAGTGTAGAGTTCCAAATTTGATTTGTAACCACGAATTTATTCCTTAGTCGTCTCGTCTCGTCTCGTCTCGTCTCGTCCCGCAGACGTTTGTCGTGCTTGCGCTGTCATATGGACCACGACCCGAGCCGCAGCGAGCGGCAGTCGAGCAAAGTCGGGACAAGTCGGGACGGGGACAAGGACAGGGTTAGGAATGGTGCGAATGCACTGCAAACTACGCAGACACCTGGTGTGAGGCGAGGCGAAGCGAGGAAGCCCACATCGCTACCAGTGGCGCCCTCCAGCACGATACTGCCACACCCCGCACAGGCCCTCCGCTGAACACCAGGGACAAGATGCGTCCTCCGCTAGTGTCGAAGGCTGCACGCGCCCAGCGAATGACAGGGGGTGCAACGAGCAGCAGTGCGTCTCACACACGCGGCGGTGCGCCCGCCAATTCGGCCGTCGCTCTGCTGGGACACCGGGCGCGCCTCCCCGCGCCGTCCTCGAGGAACTGGCGGTTGCGGAAGGAAGCGCTTTCGTCAAATGCGGCCGAAAACTAACATTTTGTGTGTTGGGAGAAAAGCCGAACGCGAATTCTGCCGTGCTCCTACATTAGATGAGCGCCAACGGCCATACCATAATGAATACACCGGTTCTCGTCCGATCACCGAAGTTAAGCATCATCGGGCCCGGCTAGTACTTGGATGGGTGACCGCCTGGGAAACCCGGGTGCTGTTGGCTCCCTTCCTTTTCTTTTTTTTTGTTATGTCGCCAGCCCAATTTTCAAACTACCTTTCTGTTGTGACAAAGATGCTTCCTTAAGCCTTTTAAACTACTGTAATGGTACGAAAATGCAGTAATTAACTCAGTTTGAGGGAGAATGTGCTAACCAAGTTTGCCAAGAAGACTTTGAAAACGACAAAACAGTACGAATCGGCAGGTGATTTCTGAAATACGTCACCGCCTATTGTTGTGTAGGAGTGTAGAGTTCCAAATTTGATTTGTAACCACGAATTTATTCCTTAGTCGTCTCGTCTCGTCTCGTCTCGTCTCGTCCCGCAGACGTTTGTCGTGCTTGCGCTGTCATATGGACCACGACCCGAGCGGCAGCGAGCGGCAGTCGAGCAAAGTCGGGACAAGTCGGGACGGGGACAGGGACAGGGATAGGAATGGTGCGAATGCACTGCAAACTACGCAGACACCTGGTGTGAGGCGAGGCGAAGCGAGGAAGCCCACATCGCTACCAGTGGCGCCCTCCAGCACGATACTGCCACACCCCGCACAGGCCCTCCGCTGAACACCAGGGACAAGATGCGTCCTCCGCTAGTGTCGAAGGCTGCACGCGCCCAGCGAATGACAGGGGGTGCAACGAGCAGCAGTGCGTCTCACACACGCGGCGGTGCGCCCGCCAATTCGGCCGTCGCTCTGCTGGGACACCGGGCGCGCCTCCCCGCGCCGTCCTCGAGGAACTGGCGGTTGCGGAAGGAAGCGCTTTCGTCAAATGCGGCCGAAAACTAACATTTTGTGTGTTGGGAGAAAAGCCGAACGCGAATTCTGCCGTGCTCCTACATTAGATGAGCGCCAACGGCCATACCATAATGAATACACCGGTTCTCGTCCGATCACCGAAGTTAAGCATCATCGGGCCCGGCTAGTACTTGGATGGGTGACCGCCTGGGAAACCCGGGTGCTGTTGGCTCCCTTCCTTTTCTTTTTTTTTGTTATGTCGCCAGCCCAATTTTCAAACTACCTTTCTGTTGTGACAAAGATGCTTCCTTAAGCCTTTTAAACTACTGTAATGGTACGAAAATGCAGTAATTAACTCAGTTTGAGGGAGAATGTGCTAACCAAGTTTGCCAAGAAGACTTTGAAAACGACAAAACAGTACGAATCGGCAGGTGATTTCTGAAATACGTCACCGCCTATTGTTGTGTAGGAGTGTAGAGTTCCAAATTTGATTTGTAACCACGAATTTATTCCTTAGTCGTCTCGTCTCGTCTCGTCTCGTCTCGTCCCGCAGACGTTTGTCGTGCTTGCGCTGTCATATGGACCACGACCCGAGCGGCAGCGAGCGGCAGTCGAGCAAAGTCGGGACAAGTCGGGACGGGGACAGGGACAGGGATAGGAATGGTGCGAATGCACTGCAAACTACGCAGACACCTGGTGTGAGGCGAGGCGAAGCGAGGAAGCCCACATCGCTACCAGTGGCGCCCTCCAGCACGATACTGCCACACCCCGCACAGGCCCTCCGCTGAACACCAGGGACAAGATGCGTCCTCCGCTAGTGTCGAAGGCTGCACGCGCCCAGCGAATGACAGGGGGTGCAACGAGCAGCAGTGCGTCTCACACACGCGGCGGTGCGCCCGCCAATTCGGCCGTCGCTCTGCTGGGACACCGGGCGCGCCTCCCCGCGCCGTCCTCGAGGAACTGGCGGTTGCGGAAGGAAGCGCTTTCGTCAAATGCGGCCGAAAACTAACATTTTGTGTGTTGGGAGAAAAGCCGAACGCGAATTCTGCCGTGCTCCTACATTAGATGAGCGCCAACGGCCATACCATGATGAATACACCGGTTCTCGTCCGATCACCGAAGTTAAGCATCATCGGGCCCGGCTAGTACTTGGATGGGTGACCGCCTGGGAAACCCGGGTGCTGTTGGCTCCCTTCCTTTTTTTTTTTTTATGTCGCCAGCCCAATTTTCAAACTACCTTTCTGTTGTGACAAAGATGCTTCCTTAAGCCTTTTAAACTACTGTAATGGTACGAAAATGCAGTAATTAACTCAGTTTGAGGGAGAATGTGCTAACCAAGTTTGCCAAGAAGACTTTGAAAACGACAAAACAGTACGAATCGGCAGGTGATTTCTGAAATACGTCACCGCCTATTGTTGTGTAGGAGTGTAGAGTTCCAAATTTGATTTGTAACCACGAATTTATTCCTTAGTCGTCTCGTCTCGTCTCGTCTCGTCTCGTCCCGCAGACGTTTGTCGTGCTTGCGCTGTCATATGGACCACGACCCGAGCGGCAGCGAGCGGCAGTCGAGCAAAGTCGGGACAAGTCGGGACGGGGACAAGGACAGGGTTAGGAATGGTGCGAATGCACTGCAAACTACGCAGACACCTGGTGTGAGGCGAGGCGAAGCGAGGAAGCCCACATCGCTACCAGTGGCGCCCTCCAGCACGATACTGCCACACCCCGCACAGGCCCTCCGCTGAACACCAGGGACAAGATGCGTCCTCCGCTAGTGTCGAAGGCTGCACGCGCCCAGCGAATGACAGGGGGTGCAACGAGCAGCAGTGCGTCTCACACACGCGGCGGTGCGCCCGCCAATTCGGCCGTCGCTCTGCTGGGACACCGGGCGCGCCTCCCCGCGCCGTCCTCGAGGAACTGGCGGTTGCGGAAGGAAGCGCTTTCGTCAAATGCGGCCGAAAACTAACATTTTGTGTGTTGGGAGAAAAGCCGAACGCGAATTCTGCCGTGCTCCTACATTAGATGAGCGCCAACGGCCATACCATAATGAATACACCGGTTCTCGTCCGATCACCGAAGTTAAGCATCATCGGGCCCGGCTAGTACTTGGATGGGTGACCGCCTGGGAAACCCGGGTGCTGTTGGCTCCCTTCCTTTTCTTTTTTTTTGTTATGTCGCCAGCCCAATTTTCAAACTACCTTTCTGTTGTGACAAAGATGCTTCCTTAAGCCTTTTAAACTACTGTAATGGTACGAAAATGCAGTAATTAACTCAGTTTGAGGGAGAATGTGCTAACCAAGTTTGCCAAGAAGACTTTGAAAACGACAAAACAGTACGAATCGGCAGGTGATTTCTGAAATACGTCACCGCCTATTGTTGTGTAGGAGTGTAGAGTTCCAAATTTGATTTGTAACCACGAATTTATTCCTTAGTCGTCTCGTCTCGTCTCGTCTCGTCTCGTCCCGCAGACGTTTGTCGTGCTTGCGCTGTCATATGGACCACGACCCGAGCGGCAGCGAGCGGCAGTCGAGCAAAGTCGGGACAAGTCGGGACGGGGACAGGGACAGGGATAGGAATGGTGCGAATGCACTGCAAACTACGCAGACACCTGGTGTGAGGCGAGGCGAAGCGAGGAAGCCCACATCGCTACCAGTGGCGCCCTCCAGCACGATACTGCCACACCCCGCACAGGCCCTCCGCTGAACACCAGGGACAAGATGCGTCCTCCGCTAGTGTCGAAGGCTGCACGCGCCCAGCGAATGACAGGGGGTGCAACGAGCAGCAGTGCGTCTCACACACGCGGCGGTGCGCCCGCCAATTCGGCCGTCGCTCTGCTGGGACACCGGGCGCGCCTCCCCGCGCCGTCCTCGAGGAACTGGCGGTTGCGGAAGGAAGCGCTTTCGTCAAATGCGGCCGAAAACTAACATTTTGTGTGTTGGGAGAAAAGCCGAACGCGAATTCTGCCGTGCTCCTACATTAGATGAGCGCCAACGGCCATACCATAATGAATACACCGGTTCTCGTCCGATCACCGAAGTTAAGCATCATCGGGCCCGGCTAGTACTTGGATGGGTGACCGCCTTGGAAACCCGGGTGCTGTTGGCTCCCTTACTGTTTTTTTTTTGTTATGTCGCCAGCCCAATTTTCAAACTACCTTTCTGTTGTGACAAAGATGCTTCCTTAAGCCTTTTAAACTACTGTAATGGAACGAAAATGCAGTAATTAACTCAGGTTGAGGGAGAATGTGCTAACCAAGTTTGCCAAGAAGACTTTGAAAACGACAAAACAGTACGAATCGGCAGGTGATTTCTGAAATACGTCACCGCCTATTGTTGTGTAGGTGTGTTGAGTTCCAAATTTGATTTGTAACCACGAATTTATTCCTTAGTCGACTCGTCTCGTCTCGTCTCGTCCCGCAGACGTTTGTCGTGCTTGCGCTGTCATATGGACCACGACCCGAGCGGCAGCGAGCGGCAGTCGAGCAGAGTCGGGACAAGTCGGGACGGGGACAGGGACAGGGATAGGAATGGTGCGAATGCACTGCAAACTACGCAGACACCTGGTGTGAGGCGAGGCGAAGCGAGGAAGCCCACATCGCTACCAGTGGCGCCCTCCAGCACGATACTGCCACACCCCGCACAGGCCCTCCGCTGAACACCAGGGACAAGATGCGTCCTCCGCTAGTGTCGAAGGCTGCACGCGCCCAGCGAATGACAGGGGGTGCAACGAGCAGCAGTGCGTCTCACACACGCGGCGGTGCGCCCGCCAATTCGGCCGTCGCTCTGCTGGGACACCGGGCGCGCCTCCCCGCGCCGTCCTCGAGGAACTGGCGGTTGCGGAAGGAAGCGCTTTCGTCAAATGCGGCCGAAAACTAACATTTTGTGTGTTGGGAGAAAAGCCGAACGCGAATTCTGCCGTGCTCCTACATTAGATGAGCGCCAACGGCCATACCATAATGAATACACCGGTTCTCGTCCGATCACCGAAGTTAAGCATCATCGGGCCCGGCTAGTACTTGGATGGGTGACCGCCTGGGAAACCCGGGTGCTGTTGGCTCCCTTCCTTTTCTTTTTTTTTGTTATGTCGCCAGCCCAATTTTCAAACTACCTTTCTGTTGTGACAAAGATGCTTCCTTAAGCCTTTTAAACTACTGTAATGGTACGAAAATGCAGTAATTAACTCAGTTTGAGGGAGAATGTGCTAACCAAGTTTGCCAAGAAGACTTTGAAAACGACAAAACAGTACGAATCGGCAGGTGATTTCTGAAATACGTCACCGCCTATTGTTGTGTAGGAGTGTAGAGTTCCAAATTTGATTTGTAACCACGAATTTATTCCTTAGTCGTCTCGTCTCGTCTCGTCTCGTCTCGTCCCGCAGACGTTTGTCGTGCTTGCGCTGTCATATGGACCACGACCCGAGCGGCAGCGAGCGGCAGTCGAGCAAAGTCGGGACAAGTCGGGACGGGGACAGGGACAGGGATAGGAATGGTGCGAATGCACTGCAAACTACGCAGACACCTGGTGTGAGGCGAGGCGAAGCGAGGAAGCCCACATCGCTACCAGTGGCGCCCTCCAGCACGATACTGCCACACCCCGCACAGGCCCTCCGCTGAACACCAGGGACAAGATGCGTCCTCCGCTAGTGTCGAAGGCTGCACGCGCCCAGCGAATGACAGGGGGTGCAACGAGCAGCAGTGCGTCTCACACACGCGGCGGTGCGCCCGCCAATTCGGCCGTCGCTCTGCTGGGACACCGGGCGCGCCTCCCCGCGCCGTCCTCGAGGAACTGGCGGTTGCGGAAGGAAGCGCTTTCGTCAAATGCGGCCGAAAACTAACATTTTGTGTGTTGGGAGAAAAGCCGAACGCGAATTCTGCCGTGCTCCTACATTAGATGAGCGCCAACGGCCATACCATAATGAATACACCGGTTCTCGTCCGATCACCGAAGTTAAGCATCATCGGGCCCGGCTAGTACTTGGATGGGTGACCGCCTTGGAAACCCGGGTGCTGTTGGCTCCCTTACTGTTTTTTTTTTGTTATGTCGCCAGCCCAATTTTCAAACTACCTTTCTGTTGTGACAAAGATGCTTCCTTAAGCCTTTTAAACTACTGTAATGGAACGAAAATGCAGTAATTAACTCAGGTTGAGGGAGAATGTGCTAACCAAGTTTGCCAAGAAGACTTTGAAAACGACAAAACAGTACGAATCGGCAGGTGATTTCTGAAATACGTCACCGCCTATTGTTGTGTAGGTGTGTTGAGTTCCAAATTTGATTTGTAACCACGAATTTATTCCTTAGTCGACTCGTCTCGTCTCGTCTCGTCCCGCAGACGTTTGTCGTGCTTGCGCTGTCATATGGACCACGACCCGAGCGGCAGCGAGCGGCAGTCGAGCAAAGTCGGGACAAGTCGGGACGGGGACAGGGACAGGGATAGGAATGGTGCGAATGCACTGCAAACTACGCAGACACCTGGTGTGAGGCGAGGCGAAGCGAGGAAGCCCACATCGCTACCAGTGGCGCCCTCCAGCACGATAATGCCACACCCCGCACAGGCCCT
Organism: Schistocerca cancellata; assembly: GCF_023864275.1. Lineage (NCBI taxonomy): Eukaryota > Metazoa > Arthropoda > Insecta > Orthoptera > Acrididae > Schistocerca > Schistocerca cancellata. Next base: position 4,010,640 of record NW_026047143.1, on the reverse strand, counting down.
CCGCTGAACACCAGGGACAAGATGCGTCCTCCGCTAGTGTCGAAGGCTGCACGCGCCCAGCAAATGACAGGGGGTGCAACGAGCAGCAGTGCGTCTCACACACGCGGCGGTGCCCCCGCCAATTCGGCCGTCGCTCTGCTGGGACGCCGGGCGCGCCTCCCCGCGCCGTCCTCGAGGAACTGGCGGTTGCGGAAGGAAGCGCTTTCGTCAAATGCGGCCGAAAACTAACATTTTGTGTGTTGGGAGAAAAGCCGAACGCGAATTCTGCCGTGCTCCTACATTAGATGAGCGCCAACGGCCATACCATGATGAATACACCGGTTCTCGTCCGATCACCGAAGTTAAGCATCATCGGGCCCGGCTAGTACTTGGATGGGTGACCGCCTGGGAAACCCGGGTGCTGTTGGCTCCCTTCCTTTTCTTTTTTTTTGTTATGTCGCCAGCCCAATTTTCAAACTACCTTTCTGTTGTGACAAAGATGCTTCCTTAAGCCTTTTAAACTACTGTACTGGTACGAAAATGCAGTAGTTAACTCAGTTTGAGGGAGAATGTGCTAACCAAGTTTGCCAAGAAGACTTTGAAAACGACAAAACAGTACGAATCGGCAGGTGATTTCTGAAATACGTCACCGCCTATTGTTGTGTAGGAGTGTAGAGTTCCAAATTTGATTTGTAACCACGAATTTATTCCTTAGTCGTCTCGTCTCGTCTCGTCTCGTCTCGTCCCGCAGACGTTTGTCGTGCTTGCGCTGTCATATGGACCACGACCCGAGCGGCAGCGAGCGGCAGTCGAGCAAAGTCGGGACAAGTCGGGACGGGGACAGGGACAGGGATAGGAATGGTGCGAATGCACTGCAAACTACGCAGACACCTGGTGTGAGGCGAGGCGAAGCGAGGAAGCCCACATCGCTACCAGTGGCGCCCTCCAGCACGATACTGCCACACCCCGCACAGGCCCTCCGCTGAACACCAGGGACAAGATGCGTCCTCCGCTAGTGTCGAAGGCTGCACGCGCCCAGCGAATGACAGGGGGTGCAACGAGCAGCAGTGCGTCTCACACACGCGGCGGTGCGCCCGCCAATTCGGCCGTCGCTCTGCTGGGACACCGGGCGCGCCTCCCCGCGCCGTCCTCGAGGAACTGGCGGTTGCGGAAGGAAGCGCTTTCGTCAAATGCGGCCGAAAACTAACATTTTGTGTGTTGGGAGAAAAGCCGAACGCGAATTCTGCCGTGCTCCTACATTAGATGAGCGCCAACGGCCATACCATGATGAATACACCGGTTCTCGTCCGATCACCGAAGTTAAGCATCATCGGGCCCGGCTAGTACTTGGATGGGTGACCGCCTGGGAAACCCGGGTGCTGTTGGCTCCCTTCCTTTTTTTTTTTTTATGTCGCCAGCCCAATTTTCAAACTACCTTTCTGTTGTGACAAAGATGCTTCCTTAAGCCTTTTAAACTACTGTAATGGTACGAAAATGCAGTAATTAACTCAGTTTGAGGGAGAATGTGCTAACCAAGTTTGCCAAGAAGACTTTGAAAACGACAAAACAGTACGAATCGGCAGGTGATTTCTGAAATACGTCACCGCCTATTGTTGTGTAGGAGTGTAGAGTTCCAAATTTGATTTGTAACCACGAATTTATTCCTTAGTCGTCTCGTCTCGTCTCGTCTCGTCTCGTCCCGCAGACGTTTGCCGTGCTTGCGCTGTCATATGGACCACGACCCGAGCGGCAGCGAGCGGCAGTCGAGCAAAGTCGGGACAAGTCGGGACGGGGACAAGGACAGGGTTAGGAATGGTGCGAATGCACTGCAAACTACGCAGACACCTGGTGTGAGGCGAGGCGAAGCGAGGAAGCCCACATCGCTACCAGTGGCGCCCTCCAGCACGATACTGCCACACCCCGCACAGGCCCTCCGCTGAACACCAGGGACAAGATGCGTCCTCCGCTAGTGTCGAAGGCTGCACGCGCCCAGCGAATGACAGGGGGTGCAACGAGCAGCAGTGCGTCTCACACACGCGGCGGTGCGCCCGCCAATTCGGCCGTCGCTCTGCTGGGACACCGGGCGCGCCTCCCCGCGCCGTCCTCGAGGAACTGGCGGTTGCGGAAGGAAGCGCTTTCGTCAAATGCGGCCGAAAACTAACATTTTGTGTGTTGGGAGAAAAGCCGAACGCGAATTCTGCCGTGCTCCTACATTAGATGAGCGCCAACGGCCATACCATAATGAATACACCGGTTCTCGTCCGATCACCGAAGTTAAGCATCATCGGGCCCGGCTAGTACTTGGATGGGTGACCGCCTGGGAAACCCGGGTGCTGTTGGCTCCCTTCCTTTTCTTTTTTTTTGTTATGTCGCCAGCCCAATTTTCAAACTACCTTTCTGTTGTGACAAAGATGCTTCCTTAAGCCTTTTAAACTACTGTAATGGTACGAAAATGCAGTAATTAACTCAGTTTGAGGGAGAATGTGCTAACCAAGTTTGCCAAGAAGACTTTGAAAACGACAAAACAGTACGAATCGGCAGGTGATTTCTGAAATACGTCACCGCCTATTGTTGTGTAGGAGTGTAGAGTTCCAAATTTGATTTGTAACCACGAATTTATTCCTTAGTCGTCTCGTCTCGTCTCGTCTCGTCTCGTCCCGCAGACGTTTGTCGTGCTTGCGCTGTCATATGGACCACGACCCGAGCGGCAGCGAGCGGCAGTCGAGCAAAGTCGGGACAAGTCGGGACGGGGACAGGGACAGGGATAGGAATGGTGCGAATGCACTGCAAACTACGCAGACACCTGGTGTGAGGCGAGGCGAAGCGAGGAAGCCCACATCGCTACCAGTGGCGCCCTCCAGCACGATACTGCCACACCCCGCACAGGCCCTCCGCTGAACACCAGGGACAAGATGCGTCCTCCGCTAGTGTCGAAGGCTGCACGCGCCCAGCGAATGACAGGGGGTGCAACGAGCAGCAGTGCGTCTCACACACGCGGCGGTGCGCCCGCCAATTCGGCCGTCGCTCTGCTGGGACACCGGGCGCGCCTCCCCGCGCCGTCCTCGAGGAACTGGCGGTTGCGGAAGGAAGCGCTTTCGTCAAATGCGGCCGAAAACTAACATTTTGTGTGTTGGGAGAAAAGCCGAACGCGAATTCTGCCGTGCTCCTACATTAGATGAGCGCCAACGGCCATACCATAATGAATACACCGGTTCTCGTCCGATCACCGAAGTTAAGCATCATCGGGCCCGGCTAGTACTTGGATGGGTGACCGCCTGGGAAACCCGGGTGCTGTTGGCTCCCTTCCTTTTCTTTTTTTTTGTTATGTCGCCAGCCCAATTTTCAAACTACCTTTCTGTTGTGACAAAGATGCTTCCTTAAGCCTTTTAAACTACTGTAATGGTACGAAAATGCAGTAATTAACTCAGTTTGAGGGAGAATGTGCTAACCAAGTTTGCCAAGAAGACTTTGAAAACGACAAAACAGTACGAATCGGCAGGTGATTTCTGAAATACGTCACCGCCTATTGTTGTGTAGGAGTGTAGAGTTCCAAATTTGATTTGTAACCACGAATTTATTCCTTAGTCGTCTCGTCTCGTCTCGTCTCGTCTCGTCCCGCAGACGTTTGTCGTGCTTGCGCTGTCATATGGACCACGACCCGAGCGGCAGCGAGCGGCAGTCGAGCAAAGTCGGGACAAGTCGGGACGGGGACAGGGACAGGGATAGGAATGGTGCGAATGCACTGCAAACTACGCAGACACCTGGTGTGAGGCGAGGCGAAGCGAGGAAGCCCACATCGCTACCAGTGGCGCCCTCCAGCACGATACTGCCACACCCCGCACAGGCCCTCCGCTGAACACCAGGGACAAGATGCGTCCTCCGCTAGTGTCGAAGGCTGCACGCGCCCAGCGAATGACAGGGGGTGCAACGAGCAGCAGTGCGTCTCACACACGCGGCGGTGCGCCCGCCAATTCGGCCGTCGCTCTGCTGGGACACCGGGCGCGCCTCCCCGCGCCGTCCTCGAGGAACTGGCGGTTGCGGAAGGAAGCGCTTTCGTCAAATGCGGCCGAAAACTAACATTTTGTGTGTTGGGAGAAAAGCCGAACGCGAATTCTGCCGTGCTCCTACATTAGATGAGCGCCAACGGCCATACCATAATGAATACACCGGTTCTCGTCCGATCACCGAAGTTAAGCATCATCGGGCCCGGCTAGTACTTGGATGGGTGACCGCCTGGGAAACCCGGGTGCTGTTGGCTCCCTTCCTTTTCTTTTTTTTTGTTATGTCGCCAGCCCAATTTTCAAACTACCTTTCTGTTGTGACAAAGATGCTTCCTTAAGCCTTTTAAACTACTGTACTGGTACGAAAATGCAGTAGTTAACTCAGTTTGAGGGAGAATGTGCTAACCAAGTTTGCCAAGAAGACTTTGAAAACGACAAAACAGTACGAATCGGCAGGTGATTTCTGAAATACGTCACCGCCTATTGTTGTGTAGGAGTGTAGAGTTCCAAATTTGATTTGTAACCACGAATTTATTCCTTAGTCGTCTCGTCTCGTCTCGTCTCGTCTCGTCCCGCAGACGTTTGTCGTGCTTGCGCTGTCATATGGACCACGACCCGAGCGGCAGCGAGCGGCAGTCGAGCAAAGTCGGGACAAGTCGGGACGGGGACAGGGACAGGGTTAGGAATGGTGCGAATGCACTGCAAACTACGCAGACACCTGGTGTGAGGCGAGGCGAAGCGAGGAAGCCCACATCGCTACCAGTGGCGCCCTCCAGCACGATACTGCCACACCCCGCACAGGCCCTCCGCTGAACACCAGGGACAAGATGCGTCCTCCGCTAGTGTCGAAGGCTGCACGCGCCCAGCGAATGACAGGGGGTGCAACGAGCAGCAGTGCGTCTCACACACGCGGCGGTGCGCCCGCCAATTCGGCCGTCGCTCTGCTGGGACACCGGGCGCGCCTCCCCGCGCCGTCCTCGAGGAACTGGCGGTTGCGGAAGGAAGCGCTTTCGTCAAATGCGGCCGAAAACTAACATTTTGTGTGTTGGGAGAAAAGCCGAACGCGAATTCTGCCGTGCTCCTACATTAGATGAGCGCCAACGGCCATACCATGATGAATACACCGGTTCTCGTCCGATCACCGAAGTTAAGCATCATCGGGCCCGGCTAGTACTTGGATGGGTGACCGCCTGGGAAACCCGGGTGCTGTTGGCTCCCTTCCTTTTTTTTTTTTTATGTCGCCAGCCCAATTTTCAAACTACCTTTCTGTTGTGACAAAGATGCTTCCTTAAGCCTTTTAAACTACTGTAATGGTACGAAAATGCAGTAATTAACTCAGTTTGAGGGAGAATGTGCTAACCAAGTTTGCCAAGAAGACTTTGAAAACGACAAAACAGTACGAATCGGCAGGTGATTTCTGAAATACGTCACCGCCTATTGTTGTGTAGGAGTGTAGAGTTCCAAATTTGATTTGTAACCACGAATTTATTCCTTAGTCGTCTCGTCTCGTCTCGTCTCGTCTCGTCCCGCAGACGTTTGTCGTGCTTGCGCTGTCATATGGACCACGACCCGAGCGGCAGCGAGCGGCAGTCGAGCAAAGTCGGGACAAGTCGGGACGGGGACAAGGACAGGGTTAGGAATGGTGCGAATGCACTGCAAACTACGCAGACACCTGGTGTGAGGCGAGGCGAAGCGAGGAAGCCCACATCGCTACCAGTGGCGCCCTCCAGCACGATACTGCCACACCCCGCACAGGCCCTCCGCTGAACACCAGGGACAAGATGCGTCCTCCGCTAGTGTCGAAGGCTGCACGCGCCCAGCGAATGACAGGGGGTGCAACGAGCAGCAGTGCGTCTCACACACGCGGCGGTGCGCCCGCCAATTCGGCCGTCGCTCTGCTGGGACACCGGGCGCGCCTCCCCGCGCCGTCCTCGAGGAACTGGCGGTTGCGGAAGGAAGCGCTTTCGTCAAATGCGGCCGAAAACTAACATTTTGTGTGTTGGGAGAAAAGCCGAACGCGAATTCTGCCGTGCTCCTACATTAGATGAGCGCCAACGGCCATACCATAATGAATACACCGGTTCTCGTCCGATCACCGAAGTTAAGCATCATCGGGCCCGGCTAGTACTTGGATGGGTGACCGCCTGGGAAACCCGGGTGCTGTTGGCTCCCTTCCTTTTCTTTTTTTTTGTTATGTCGCCAGCCCAATTTTCAAACTACCTTTCTGTTGTGACAAAGATGCTTCCTTAAGCCTTTTAAACTACTGTAATGGTACGAAAATGCAGTAATTAACTCAGTTTGAGGGAGAATGTGCTAACCAAGTTTGCCAAGAAGACTTTGAAAACGACAAAACAGTACGAATCGGCAGGTGATTTCTGAAATACGTCACCGCCTATTGTTGTGTAGGAGTGTAGAGTTCCAAATTTGATTTGTAACCACGAATTTATTCCTTAGTCGTCTCGTCTCGTCTCGTCTCGTCTCGTCTCGTCCCGCAGACGTTTGTCGTGCTTGCGCTGTCATATGGACCACGACCCGAGCGGCAGCGAGCGGCAGTCGAGCAAAGTCGGGACAAGTCGGGACGGGGACAGGGACAGGGATAGGAATGGTGCGAATGCACTGCAAACTACGCAGACACCTGGAGTGAGGCGAGGCGAAGCGAGGAAGCCCACATCGCTACCAGTGGCGCCCTCCAGCACGATACTGCCACACCCCGCACAGGCCCTCCGCTGAACACCAGGGACAAGATGCGTCCTCCGCTAGTGTCGAAGGCTGCACGCGCCCAGCGAATGACAGGGGGTGCAACGAGCAGCAGTGCGTCTCACACACGCGGCGGTGCGCCCGCCAATTCGGCCGTCGCTCTGCTGGGACACCGGGCGCGCCTCCCCGCGCCGTCCTCGAGGAACTGGCGGTTGCGGAAGGAAGCGCTTTCGTCAAATGCGGCCGAAAACTAACATTTTGTGTGTTGGGAGAAAAGCCGAACGCGAATTCTGCCGTGCTCCTACATTAGATGAGCGCCAACGGCCATACCATAATGAATACACCGGTTCTCGTCCGATCACCGAAGTTAAGCATCATCGGGCCCGGCTAGTACTTGGATGGGTGACCGCCTGGGAAACCCGGGTGCTGTTGGCTCCCTTCCTTTTCTTTTTTTTTGTTATGTCGCCAGCCCAATTTTCAAACTACCTTTCTGTTGTGACAAAGATGCTTCCTTAAGCCTTTTAAACTACTGTACTGGTACGAAAATGCAGTAGTTAACTCAGTTTGAGGGAGAATGTGCTAACCAAGTTTGCCAAGAAGACTTTGAAAACGACAAAACAGTACGAATCGGCAGGTGATTTCTGAAATACGTCACCGCCTATTGTTGTGTAGGAGTGTAGAGTTCCAAATTTGATTTGTAACCACGAATTTATTCCTTAGTCGTCTCGTCTCGTCTCGTCTCGTCTCGTCCCGCAGACGTTTGTCGTGCTTGCGCTGTCATATGGACCACGACCCGAGCGGCAGCGAGCGGCAGTCGAGCAAAGTCGGGACAAGTCGGGACGGGGACAGGGACAGGGTTAGGAATGGTGCGAATGCACTGCAAACTACGCAGACACCTGGTGTGAGGCGAGGCGAAGCGAGGAAGCCCACATCGCTACCAGTGGCGCCCTCCAGCACGATACTGCCACACCCCGCACAGGCCCTCCGCTGAACACCAGGGACAAGATGCGTCCTCCGCTAGTGTCGAAGGCTGCACGCGCCCAGCGAATGACAGGGGGTGCAACGAGCAGCAGTGCGTCTCACACACGCGGCGGTGCGCCCGCCAATTCGGCCGTCGCTCTGCTGGGACACCGGGCGCGCCTCCCCGCGCCGTCCTCGAGGAACTGGCGGTTGCGGAAGGAAGCGCTTTCGTCAAATGCGGCCGAAAACTAACATTTTGTGTGTTGGGAGAAAAGCCGAACGCGAATTCTGCCGTGCTCCTACATTAGATGAGCGCCAACGGCCATACCATGATGAATACACCGGTTCTCGTCCGATCACCGAAGTTAAGCATCATCGGGCCCGGCTAGTACTTGGATGGGTGACCGCCTGGGAAACCCGGGTGCTGTTGGCTCCCTTCCTTTTCTTTTTTTTTGTTATGTCGCCAGCCCAATTTTCAAACTACCTTTCTGTTGTGACAAAGATGCTTCCTTAAGCCTTTTAAACTACTGTAATGGTACGAAAATGCAGTAATTAACTCAGTTTGAGGGAGAATGTGCTAACCAAGTTTGCCAAGAAGACTTTGAAAACGACAAAACAGTACGAATCGGCAGGTGATTTCTGAAATACGTCACCGCCTATTGTTGTGTAGGAGTGTAGAGTTCCAAATTTGATTTGTAACCACGAATTTATTCCTTAGTCGTCTCGTCTCGTCTCGTCTCGTCTCGTCCCGCAGACGTTTGTCGTGCTTGCGCTGTCATATGGACCACGACCCGAGCGGCAGCGAGCGGCAGTCGAGCAAAGTCGGGACAAGTCGGGACGGGGACAGGGACAGGGATAGGAATGGTGCGAATGCACTGCAAACTACGCAGACACCTGGTGTGAGGCGAGGCGAAGCGAGGAAGCCCACATCGCTACCAGTGGCGCCCTCCAGCACGATACTGCCACACCCCGCACAGGCCCTCCGCTGAACACCAGGGACAAGATGCGTCCTCCGCTAGTGTCGAAGGCTGCACGCGCCCAGCGAATGACAGGGGGTGCAACGAGCAGCAGTGCGTCTCACACACGCGGCGGTGCGCCCGCCAATTCGGCCGTCGCTCTGCTGGGACACCGGGCGCGCCTCCCCGCGCCGTCCTCGAGGAACTGGCGGTTGCGGAAGGAAGCGCTTTCGTCAAATGCGGCCGAAAACTAACATTTTGTGTGTTGGGAGAAAAGCCGAACGCGAATTCTGCCGTGCTCCTACATTAGATGAGCGCCAACGGCCATACCATAATGAATACACCGGTTCTCGTCCGATCACCGAAGTTAAGCATCATCGGGCCCGGCTAGTACTTGGATGGGTGACCGCCTGGGAAACCCGGGTGCTGTTGGCTCCCTTCCTTTTCTTTTTTTTTGTTATGTCGCCAGCCCAATTTTCAAACTACCTTTCTGTTGTGACAAAGATGCTTCCTTAAGCCTTTTAAACTACTGTACTGGTACGAAAATGCAGTAGTTAACTCAGTTTGAGGGAGAATGTGCTAACCAAGTTTGCCAAGAAGACTTTGAAAACGACAAAACAGTACGAATCGGCAGGTGATTTCTGAAATACGTCACCGCCTATTGTTGTGTAGGAGTGTAGAGTTCCAAATTTGATTTGTAACCACGAATTTATTCCTTAGTCGTCTCGTCTCGTCTCGTCTCGTCTCGTCCCGCAGACGTTTGTCGTGCTTGCGCTGTCATATGGACCACGACCCGAGCGGCAGCGAGCGGCAGTCGAGCAAAGTCGGGACAAGTCGGGACGGGGACAGGGACAGGGTTAGGAATGGTGCGAATGCACTGCAAACTACGCAGACACCTGGTGTGAGGCGAGGCGAAGCGAGGAAGCCCACATCGCTACCAGTGGCGCCCTCCAGCACGATACTGCCACACCCCGCACAGGCCCTCCGCTGAACACCAGGGACAAGATGCGTCCTCCGCTAGTGTCGAAGGCTGCACGCGCCCAGCGAATGACAGGGGGTGCAACGAGCAGCAGTGCGTCTCACACACGCGGCGGTGCGCCCGCCAATTCGGCCGTCGCTCTGCTGGGACACCGGGCGCGCCTCCCCGCGCCGTCCTCGAGGAACTGGCGGTTGCGGAAGGAAGCGCTTTCGTCAAATGCGGCCGAAAACTAACATTTTGTGTGTTGGGAGAAAAGCCGAACGCGAATTCTGCCGTGCTCCTACATTAGATGAGCGCCAACGGCCATACCATGATGAATACACCGGTTCTCGTCCGATCACCGAAGTTAAGCATCATCGGGCCCGGCTAGTACTTGGATGGGTGACCGCCTGGGAAACCCGGGTGCTGTTGGCTCCCTTCCTTTTTTTTTTTTTATGTCGCCAGCCCAATTTTCAAACTACCTTTCTGTTGTGACAAAGATGCTTCCTTAAGCCTTTTAAACTACTGTACTGGTACGAAAATGCAGTAATTAACTCAGTTTGAGGGAGAATGTGCTAACCAAGTTTGCCAAGAAGACTTTGAAAACGACAAAACAGTACGAATCGGCAGGTGATTTCTGAAATACGTCACCGCCTATTGTTGTGTAGGAGTGTAGAGTTCCAAATTTGATTTGTAACCACGAATTTATTCCTTAGTCGTCTCGTCTCGTCTCGTCTCGTCTCGTCCCGCAGACGTTTGTCGTGCTTGCGCTGTCATATGGACCACGACCCGAGCGGCAGCGAGCGGCAGTCGAGCAAAGTCGGGACAAGTCGGGACGGGGACAGGGACAGGGATAGGAATGGTGCGAATGCACTGCAAACTACGCAGACACCTGGTGTGAGGCGAGGCGAAGCGAGGAAGCCCACATCGCTACCAGTGGCGCCCTCCAGCACGATAATGCCACACCCCGCACAGGCCCTCCGCTGAACACCAGGGACAAGATGCGTCCTCCGCTAGTGTCGAAGGCTGCACGCGCCCAGCAAATGACAGGGGGTGCAACGAGCAGCAGTGCGTCTCACACACGCGGCGGTGCGCCCGCCAATTCGGCCGTCGCTCTGCTGGGACGCCGGGCGCGCCTCCCCGCGCCGTCCTCGAGGAACTGGCGGTTGCGGAAGGAAGCGCTTTCGTCAAATGCGGCCGAAAACTAACATTTTGTGTGTTGGGAGAAAAGCCGAACGCGAATTCTGCCGTGCTCCTACATTAGATGAGCGCCAACGGCCATACCATGATGAATACACCGGTTCTCGTCCGATCACCGAAGTTAAGCATCATCAGGCCCGGCTAGTACTTGGATGGGTGACCGCCTGGGAAACCCGGGTGCTGTTGGCTCCCTTCCTTTTTTTTTTTTTATGTCGCCAGCCCAATTTTCAAACTACCTTTCTGTTGTGAGAAAGATGCTTCCTTAAGCCTTTTAAACTACTGTAATGGTACGAAAATGCAGTAATTAACTCAGTTTGAGGGAGAATGTGCTAACCAAGTTTGCCAAGAAGACTTTGAAAACGACAAAACAGTACGAATCGGCAGGTGATTTCTGAAATACGTCACCGCCTATTGTTGTGTAGGTGTGTTGAGTTCCAAATTTGATTTGTAACCACGAATTTATTCCTTAGTCGTCTCGTCTCGTCTCGTCTCGTCTCGTCCCGCAGACGTTTGTCGTGCTTGCGCTGTCATATGGACCACGACCCGAGCGGCAGCGAGCGGCAGTCGAGCAAAGTCGGGACAAGTCGGGACGGGGACAGGGACAGGGTTAGGAATGGTGCGAATGCACTGCAAACTACGCAGACACCTGGTGTGAGGCGAGGCGAAGCGAGGAAGCCCACATCGCTACCAGTGGCGCCCTCCAGCACGATACTGCCACACCCCGCACAGGCCCTCCGCTGAACACCAGGGACAAGATGCGTCCTCCGCTAGTGTCGAAGGCTGCACGCGCCCAGCGAATGACAGGGGGTGCAACGAGCAGCAGTGCGTCTCACACACGCGGCGGTGCGCCCGCCAATTCGGCCGTCGCTCTGCTGGGACACCGGGCGCGCCTCCCCGCGCCGTCCTCGAGGAACTGGCGGTTGCAGAAGGAAGCGCTTTCGTCAAATGCGGCCGAAAACTAACATTTTGTGTGTTGGGAGAAAAGCCGAACGCGAATTCTGCCGTGCTCCTACATTAGATGAGCGCCAACGGCCATACCATAATGAATACACCGGTTCTCGTCCGATCACCGAAGTTAAGCATCATCGGGCCCGGCTAGTACTTGGATGGGTGACCGCCTGGGAAACCCGGGTGCTGTTGGCTCCCTTCCTTTTCTTTTTTTTTGTTATGTCGCCAGCCCAATTTTCAAACTACCTTTCTGTTGTGACAAAGATGCTTCCTTAAGCCTTTTAAACTACTGTAATGGTACGAAAATGCAGTAATTAACTCAGTTTGAGGGAGAATGTGCTAACCAAGTTTGCCAAGAAGACTTTGAAAACGACAAAACAGTACGAATCGGCAGGTGATTTCTGAAATACGTCACCGCCTATTGTTGTGTAGGAGTGTAGAGTTCCAAATTTGATTTGTAACCACGAATTTATTCCTTAGTCGTCTCGTCTCGTCTCGTCTCGTCTCGTCCCGCAGACGTTTGTCGTGCTTGCGCTGTCATATGGACCACGACCCGAGCGGCAGCGAGCGGCAGTCGAGCAAAGTCGGGACAAGTCGGGACGGGGACAGGGACAGGGATAGGAATGGTGCGAATGCACTGCAAACTACGCAGACACCTGGTGTGAGGCGAGGCGAAGCGAGGAAGCCCACATCGCTACCAGTGGCGCCCTCCAGCACGATACTGCCACACCCCGCACAGGCCCTCCGCTGAACACCAGGGACAAGATGCGTCCTCCGCTAGTGTCGAAGGCTGCACGCGCCCAGCGAATGACAGGGGGTGCAACGAGCAGCAGTGCGTCTCACACACGCGGCGGTGCGCCCGCCAATTCGGCCGTCGCTCTGCTGGGACACCGGGCGCGCCTCCCCGCGCCGTCCTCGAGGAACTGGCGGTTGCGGAAGGAAGCGCTTTCGTCAAATGCGGCCGAAAACTAACATTTTGTGTGTTGGGAGAAAAGCCGAACGCGAATTCTGCCGTGCTCCTACATTAGATGAGCGCCAACGGCCATACCATGATGAATACACCGGTTCTCGTCCGATCACCGAAGTTAAGCATCATCGGGCCCGGCTAGTACTTGGATGGGTGACCGCCTGGGAAACCCGGGTGCTGTTGGCTCCCTTCCTTTTTTTTTTTTATGTCGCCAGCCCAATTTTCAAACTACCTTTCTGTTGTGAGAAAGATGCTTCCTTAAGCCTTTTAAACTACTGTAATGGTACGAAAATGCAGTAATTAACTCAGTTTGAGGGAGAATGTGCCAACCAAGTTTGCCAAGAAGACTTTGAAAACGACAAAACAGTACGAATCGGCAGGTGATTTCTGAAATACGTCACCGCCTATTGTTGTGTAGGAGTGTAGAGTTCCAAATTTGATTTGTAACCACGAATTTATTCCTTAGTCGTCTCGTCTCGTCTCGTCTCGTCTCGTCCCGCAGACGTTTGTCGTGCTTGCGCTGTCATATGGACCACGACCCGAGCGGCAGCGAGCGGCAGTCGAGCAGAGTCGGGACAAGTCGGGACGGGGACAGGGACAGGGATAGGAATGGTGCGAATGCACTGCAAACTACGCAGACACCTGGTGTGAGGCGAGGCGAAGCGAGGAAGCCCACATCGCTACCAGTGGCGCCCTCCAGCACGATACTGCCACACCCCGCACAGGCCCTCCGCTGAACACCAGGGACAAGATGCGTCCTCCGCTAGTGTCGAAGGCTGCACGCGCCCAGCGAATGACAGGGGGTGCAACGAGCAGCAGTGCGTCTCACACACGCGGCGGTGCGCCCGCCAATTCGGCCGTCGCTCTGCTGGGACACCGGGCGCGCCTCCCCGCGCCGTCCTCGAGGAACTGGCGGTTGCGGAAGGAAGCGCTTTCGTCAAATGCGGCCGAAAACTAACATTTTGTGTGTTGGGAGAAAAGCCGAACGCGAATTCTGCCGTGCTCCTACATTAGATGAGCGCCAACGGCCATACCATGATGAATACACCGGTTCTCGTCCGATCACCGAAGTTAAGCATCATCGGGCCCGGCTAGTACTTGGATGGGTGACCGCCTGGGAAACCCGGGTGCTGTTGGCTCCCTTCCTTTTTTTTTTTTATGTCGCCAGCCCAATTTTCAAACTACCTTTCTGTTGTGAGAAAGATGCTTCCTTAAGCCTTTTAAACTACTGTAATGGTACGAAAATGCAGTAATTAACTCAGTTTGAGGGAGAATGTGCCAACCAAGTTTGCCAAGAAGACTTTGAAAACGACAAAACAGTACGAATCGGCAGGTGATTTCTGAAATACGTCACCGCCTATTGTTGTGTAGGAGTGTAGAGTTCCAAATTTGATTTGTAACCACGAATTTATTCCTTAGTCGTCTCGTCTCGTCTCGTCTCGTCTCGTCCCGCAGACGTTTGTCGTGCTTGCGCTGTCATATGGACCACGACCCGAGCGGCAGCGAGCGGCAGTCGAGCAAAGTCGGGACAAGTCGGGACGGGGACAGGGACAGGGTTAGGAATGGTGCGAATGCACTGCAAACTACGCAGACACCTGGTGTGAGGCGAGGCGAAGCGAGGAAGCCCACATCGCTACCAGTGGCGCCCTCCAGCACGATACTGCCACACCCCGCACAGGCCCTCCGCTGAACACCAGGGACAAGATGCGTCCTCCGCTAGTGTCGAAGGCTGCACGCGCCCAGCGAATGACAGGGGGTGCAACGAGCAGCAGTGCGTCTCACACACGCGGCGGTGCGCCCGCCAATTCGGCCGTCGCTCTGCTGGGACACCGGGCGCGCCTCCCCGCGCCGTCCTCGAGGAACTGGCGGTTGCGGAAGGAAGCGCTTTCGTCAAATGCGGCCGAAAACTAACATTTTGTGTGTTGGGAGAAAAGCCGAACGCGAATTCTGCCGTGCTCCTACATTAGATGAGCGCCAACGGCCATACCATAATGAATACACCGGTTCTCGTCCGATCACCGAAGTTAAGCATCATCGGGCCCGGCTAGTACTTGGATGGGTGACCGCCTGGGAAACCCGGGTGCTGTTGGCTCCCTTCCTTTTCTTTTTTTTTGTTATGTCGCCAGCCCAATTTTCAAACTACCTTTCTGTTGTGACAAAGATGCTTCCTTAAGCCTTTTAAACTACTGTACTGGTACGAAAATGCAGTAATTAACTCAGTTTGAGGGAGAATGTGCTAACCAAGTTTGCCAAGAAGACTTTGAAAACGACAAAACAGTACGAATCGGCAGGTGATTTCTGAAATACGTCACCGCCTATTGTTGTGTAGGAGTGTAGAGTTCCAAATTTGATTTGTAACCACGAATTTATTCCTTAGTCGTCTCGTCTCGTCTCGTCTCGTCTCGTCCCGCAGACGTTTGTCGTGCTTGCGCTGTCATATGGACCACGACCCGAGCGGCAGCGAGCGGCAGTCGAGCAAAGTCGGGACAAGTCGGGACGGGGACAGGGACAGGGATAGGAATGGTGCGAATGCACTGCAAACTACGCAGACACCTGGTGTGAGGCGAGGCGAAGCGAGGAAGCCCACATCGCTACCAGTGGCGCCCTCCAGCACGATAATGCCACACCCCGCACAGGCCCTCCGCTGAACACCAGGGACAAGATGCGTCCTCCGCTAGTGTCGAAGGCTGCACGCGCCCAGCAAATGAAAGGGGGTGCAACGAGCAGCAGTGCGTCTCACACACGCGGCGGTGCGCCCGCCAATTCGGCCGTCGCTCTGCTGGGACGCCGGGCGCGCCTCCCCGCGCCGTCCTCGAGGAACTGGCGGTTGCGGAAGGAAGCGCTTTCGTCAAATGCGGCCGAAAACTAACATTTTGTGTGTTGGGAGAAAAGCCGAACGCGAATTCTGCCGTGCTCCTACATTAGATGAGCGCCAACGGCCATACCATGATGAATACACCGGTTCTCGTCCGATCACCGAAGTTAAGCATCATCAGGCCCGGCTAGTACTTGGATGGGTGACCGCCTGGGAAACCCGGGTGCTGTTGGCTCCCTTCCTTTTTTTTTTTTTATGTCGCCAGCCCAATTTTCAAACTACCTTTCTGTTGTGAGAAAGATGCTTCCTTAAGCCTTTTAAACTACTGTAATGGTACGAAAATGCAGTAATTAACTCAGTTTGAGGGAGAATGTGCTAACCAAGTTTGCCAAGAAGACTTTGAAAACGACAAAACAGTACGAATCGGCAGGTGATTTCTGAAATACGTCACCGCCTATTGTTGTGTAGGTGTGTTGAGTTCCAAATTTGATTTGTAACCACGAATTTATTCCTTAGTCGTCTCGTCTCGTCTCGTCTCGTCTCGTCCCGCAGACGTTTGTCGTGCTTGCGCTGTCATATGGACCACGACCCGAGCGGCAGCGAGCGGCAGTCGAGCAAAGTCGGGACAAGTCGGGACGGGGACAGGGACAGGGTTAGGAATGGTGCGAATGCACTGCAAACTACGCAGACACCTGGTGTGAGGCGAGGCGAAGCGAGGAAGCCCACATCGCTACCAGTGGCGCCCTCCAGCACGATACTGCCACACCCCGCACAGGCCCTCCGCTGAACACCAGGGACAAGATGCGTCCTCCGCTAGTGTCGAAGGCTGCACGCGCCCAGCGAATGACAGGGGGTGCAACGAGCAGCAGTGCGTCTCACACACGCGGCGGTGCGCCCGCCAATTCGGCCGTCGCTCTGCTGGGACACCGGGCGCGCCTCCCCGCGCCGTCCTCGAGGAACTGGCGGTTGCAGAAGGAAGCGCTTTCGTCAAATGCGGCCGAAAACTAACATTTTGTGTGTTGGGAGAAAAGCCGAACGCGAATTCTGCCGTGCTCCTACATTAGATGAGCGCCAACGGCCATACCATAATGAATACACCGGTTCTCGTCCGATCACCGAAGTTAAGCATCATCGGGCCCGGCTAGTACTTGGATGGGTGACCGCCTGGGAAACCCGGGTGCTGTTGGCTCCCTTCCTTTTCTTTTTTTTGTTATGTCGCCAGCCCAATTTTCAAACTACCTTTCTGTTGTGACAAAGATGCTTCCTTAAGCCTTTTAAACTACTGTAATGGTACGAAAATGCAGTAATTAACTCAGTTTGAGGGAGAATGTGCTAACCAAGTTTGCCAAGAAGACTTTGAAAACGACAAAACAGTACGAATCGGCAGGTGATTTCTGAAATACGTCACCGCCTATTGTTGTGTAGGAGTGTAGAGTTCCAAATTTGATTTGTAACCACGAATTTATTCCTTAGTCGTCTCGTCTCGTCTCGTCTCGTCTCGTCCCGCAGACGTTTGTCGTGCTTGCGCTGTCATATGGACCACGACCCGAGCGGCAGCGAGCGGCAGTCGAGCAAAGTCGGGACAAGTCGGGACGGGGACAGGGACAGGGATAGGAATGGTGCGAATGCACTGCAAACTACGCAGACACCTGGTGTGAGGCGAGGCGAAGCGAGGAAGCCCACATCGCTACCAGTGGCGCCCTCCAGCACGATACTGCCACACCCCGCACAGGCCCTCCGCTGAACACCAGGGACAAGATGCGTCCTCCGCTAGTGTCGAAGGCTGCACGCGCCCAGCGAATGACAGGGGGTGCAACGAGCAGCAGTGCGTCTCACACACGCGGCGGTGCGCCCGCCAATTCGGCCGTCGCTCTGCTGGGACACCGGGCGCGCCTCCCCGCGCCGTCCTCGAGGAACTGGCGGTTGCGGAAGGAAGCGCTTTCGTCAAATGCGGCCGAAAAGTAACATTTTGTGTGTTGGGAGAAAAGCCGAACGCGAATTCTGCCGTGCTCCTACATTAGATGAGCGCCAACGGCCATACCATGATGAATACACCGGTTCTCGTCCGATCACCGAAGTTAAGCATCATCGGGCCCGGCTAGTACTTGGATGGGTGACCGCCTGGGAAACCCGGGTGCTGTTGGCTCCCTTCCTTTTTTTTTTTTATGTCGCCAGCCCAATTTTCAAACTACCTTTCTGTTGTGAGAAAGATGCTTCCTTAAGCCTTTTAAACTACTGTAATGGTACGAAAATGCAGTAATTAACTCAGTTTGAGGGAGAATGTGCTAACCAAGTTTGCCAAGAAGACTTTGAAAACGACAAAACAGTACGAATCGGCAGGTGATTTCTGAAATACGTCACCGCCTATTGTTGTGTAGGAGTGTAGAGTTCCAAATTTGATTTGTAACCACGAATTTATTCCTTAGTCGTCTCGTCTCGTCTCGTCTCGTCTCGTCCCGCAGACGTTTGTCGTGCTTGCGCTGTCATATGGACCACGACCCGAGCGGCAGCGAGCGGCAGTCGAGCAAAGTCGGGACAAGTCGGGACGGGGACAGGGACAGGGTTAGGAATGGTGCGAATGCACTGCAAACTACGCAGACACCTGGTGTGAGGCGAGGCGAAGCGAGGAAGCCCACATCGCTACCAGTGGCGCCCTCCAGCACGATACTGCCACACCCCGCACAGGCCCTCCGCTGAACACCAGGGACAAGATGCGTCCTCCGCTAGTGTCGAAGGCTGCACGCGCCCAGCGAATGACAGGGGGTGCAACGAGCAGCAGTGCGTCTCACACACGCGGCGGTGCGCCCGCCAATTCGGCCGTCGCTCTGCTGGGACACCGGGCGCGCCTCCCCGCGCCGTCCTCGAGGAACTGGCGGTTGCGGAAGGAAGCGCTTTCGTCAAATGCGGCCGAAAACTAACATTTTGTGTGTTGGGAGAAAAGCCGAACGCGAATTCTGCCGTGCTCCTACATTAGATGAGCGCCAACGGCCATACCATAATGAATACACCGGTTCTCGTCCGATCACCGAAGTTAAGCATCATCGGGCCCGGCTAGTACTTGGATGGGTGACCGCCTGGGAAACCCGGGTGCTGTTGGCTCCCTTCCTTTTCTTTTTTTTTGTTATGTCGCCAGCCCAATTTTCAAACTACCTTTCTGTTGTGACAAAGATGCTTCCTTAAGCCTTTTAAACTACTGTACTGGTACGAAAATGCAGTAATTAACTCAGTTTGAGGGAGAATGTGCTAACCAAGTTTGCCAAGAAGACTTTGAAAACGACAAAACAGTACGAATCGGCAGGTGATTTCTGAAATACGTCACCGCCTATTGTTGTGTAGGAGTGTAGAGTTCCAAATTTGATTTGTAACCACGAATTTATTCCTTAGTCGTCTCGTCTCGTCTCGTCTCGTCTCGTCCCGCAGACGTTTGTCGTGCTTGCGCTGTCATATGGACCACGACCCGAGCGGCAGCGAGCGGCAGTCGAGCAAAGTCGGGACAAGTCGGGACGGGGACAGGGACAGGGATAGGAATGGTGCGAATGCACTGCAAACTACGCAGACACCTGGTGTGAGGCGAGGCGAAGCGAGGAAGCCCACATCGCTACCAGTGGCGCCCTCCAGCACGATAATGCCACACCCCGCACAGGCCCTCCGCTGAACACCAGGGACAAGATGCGTCCTCCGCTAGTGTCGAAGGCTGCACGCGCCCAGCAAATGACAGGGGGTGCAACGAGCAGCAGTGCGTCTAACACACGCGGCGGTGCGCCCGCCAATTCGGCCGTCGCTCTGCTGGGACGCCGGGCGCGCCTCCCCGCGCCGTCCTCGAGGAACTGGCGGTTGCGGAAGGAAGCGCTTTCGTCAAATGCGGCCGAAAACTAACATTTTGTGTGTTGGGAGAAAAGCCGAACGCGAATTCTGCCGTGCTCCTACATTAGATGAGCGCCAACGGCCATACCATGATGAATACACCGGTTCTCGTCCGATCACCGAAGTTAAGCATCATCAGGCCCGGCTAGTACTTGGATGGGTGACCGCCTGGGAAACCCGGGTGCTGTTGGCTCCCTTCCTTTTTTTTTTTTTATGTCGCCAGCCCAATTTTCAAACTACCTTTCTGTTGTGAGAAAGATGCTTCCTTAAGCCTTTTAAACTACTGTAATGGTACGAAAATGCAGTAATTAACTCAGTTTGAGGGAGAATGTGCTAACCAAGTTTGCCAAGAAGACTTTGAAAACGACAAAACAGTACGAATCGGCAGGTGATTTCTGAAATACGTCACCGCCTATTGTTGTGTAGGTGTGTTGAGTTCCAAATTTGATTTGTAACCACGAATTTATTCCTTAGTCGTCTCGTCTCGTCTCGTCTCGTCTCGTCCCGCAGACGTTTGTCGTGCTTGCGCTGTCATATGGACCACGACCCGAGCGGCAGCGAGCGGCAGTCGAGCAAAGTCGGGACAAGTCGGGACGGGGACAGGGACAGGGTTAGGAATGGTGCGAATGCACTGCAAACTACGCAGACACCTGGTGTGAGGCGAGGCGAAGCGAGGAAGCCCACATCGCTACCAGTGGCGCCCTCCAGCACGATACTGCCACACCCCGCACAGGCCCTCCGCTGAACACCAGGGACAAGATGCGTCCTCCGCTAGTGTCGAAGGCTGCACGCGCCCAGCGAATGACAGGGGGTGCAACGAGCAGCAGTGCGTCTCACACACGCGGCGGTGCGCCCGCCAATTCGGCCGTCGCTCTGCTGGGACACCGGGCGCGCCTCCCCGCGCCGTCCTCGAGGAACTGGCGGTTGCAGAAGGAAGCGCTTTCGTCAAATGCGGCCGAAAACTAACATTTTGTGTGTTGGGAGAAAAGCCGAACGCGAATTCTGCCGTGCTCCTACATTAGATGAGCGCCAACGGCCATACCATAATGAATACACCGGTTCTCGTCCGATCACCGAAGTTAAGCATCATCGGGCCCGGCTAGTACTTGGATGGGTGACCGCCTGGGAAACCCGGGTGCTGTTGGCTCCCTTCCTTTTCTTTTTTTTTGTTATGTCGCCAGCCCAATTTTCAAACTACCTTTCTGTTGTGACAAAGATGCTTCCTTAAGCCTTTTAAACTACTGTAATGGTACGAAAATGCAGTAATTAACTCAGTTTGAGGGAGAATGTGCTAACCAAGTTTGCCAAGAAGACTTTGAAAACGACAAAACAGTACGAATCGGCAGGTGATTTCTGAAATACGTCACCGCCTATTGTTGTGTAGGAGTGTAGAGTTCCAAATTTGATTTGTAACCACGAATTTATTCCTTAGTCGTCTCGTCTCGTCTCGTCTCGTCTCGTCCCGCAGACGTTTGTCGTGCTTGCGCTGTCATATGGACCACGACCCGAGCGGCAGCGAGCGGCAGTCGAGCAAAGTCGGGACAAGTCGGGACGGGGACAGGGACAGGGATAGGAATGGTGCGAATGCACTGCAAACTACGCAGACACCTGGTGTGAGGCGAGGCGAAGCGAGGAAGCCCACATCGCTACCAGTGGCGCCCTCCAGCACGATACTGCCACACCCCGCACAGGCCCTCCGCTGAACACCAGGGACAAGATGCGTCCTCCGCTAGTGTCGAAGGCTGCACGCGCCCAGCGAATGACAGGGGGTGCAACGAGCAGCAGTGCGTCTCACACACGCGGCGGTGCGCCCGCCAATTCGGCCGTCGCTCTGCTGGGACACCGGGCGCGCCTCCCCGCGCCGTCCTCGAGGAACTGGCGGTTGCGGAAGGAAGCGCTTTCGTCAAATGCGGCCGAAAACTAACATTTTGTGTGTTGGGAGAAAAGCCGAACGCGAATTCTGCCGTGCTCCTACATTAGATGAGCGCCAACGGCCATACCATGATGAATACACCGGTTCTCGTCCGATCACCGAAGTTAAGCATCATCGGGCCCGGCTAGTACTTGGATGGGTGACCGCCTGGGAAACCCGGGTGCTGTTGGCTCCCTTCCTTTTTTTTTTTTATGTCGCCAGCCCAATTTTCAAACTACCTTTCTGTTGTGAGAAAGATGCTTCCTTAAGCCTTTTAAACTACTGTAATGGTACGAAAATGCAGTAATTAACTCAGTTTGAGGGAGAATGTGCTAACCAAGTTTGCCAAGAAGACTTTGAAAACGACAAAACAGTACGAATCGGCAGGTGATTTCTGAAATACGTCACCGCCTATTGTTGTGTAGGAGTGTAGAGTTCCAAATTTGATTTGTAACCACGAATTTATTCCTTAGTCGTCTCGTCTCGTCTCGTCTCGTCTCGTCCCGCAGACGTTTGTCGTGCTTGCGCTGTCATATGGACCACGACCCGAGCGGCAGCGAGCGGCAGTCGAGCAAAGTCGGGACAAGTCGGGACGGGGACAGGGACAGGGATAGGAATGGTGCGAATGCACTGCAAACTACGCAGACACCTGGTGTGAGGCGAGGCGAAGCGAGGAAGCCCACATCGCTACCAGTGGCGCCCTCCAGCACGATACTGCCACACCCCGCACAGGCCCTCCGCTGAACACCAGGGACAAGATGCGTCCTCCGCTAGTGTCGAAGGCTGCACGCGCCCAGCGAATGACAGGGGGTGCAACGAGCAGCAGTGCGTCTCACACACGCGGCGGTGCGCCCGCCAATTCGGCCGTCGCTCTGCTGGGACACCGGGCGCGCCTCCCCGCGCCGTCCTCGAGGAACTGGCGGTTGCGGAAGGAAGCGCTTTCGTCAAATGCGGCCGAAAACTAACATTTTGTGTGTTGGGAGAAAAGCCGAACGCGAATTCTGCCGTGCTCCTACATTAGATGAGCGCCAACGGCCATACCATGATGAATACACCGGTTCTCGTCCGATCACCGAAGTTAAGCATCATCGGGCCCGGCTAGTACTTGGATGGGTGACCGCCTGGGAAACCCGGGTGCTGTTGGCTCCCTTCCTTTTTTTTTTTTTATGTCGCCAGCCCAATTTTCAAACTACCTTTCTGTTGTGAGAAAGATGCTTCCTTAAGCCTTTTAAACTACTGTAATGGTACGAAAATGCAGTAATTAACTCAGTTTGAGGGAGAATGTGCTAACCAAGTTTGCCAAGAAGACTTTGAAAACGACAAAACAGTACGAATCGGCAGGTGATTTCTGAAATACGTCACCGCCTATTGTTGTGTAGGAGTGTAGAGTTCCAAATTTGATTTGTAACCACGAATTTATTCCTTAGTCGTCTCGTCTCGTCTCGTCTCGTCTCGTCCCGCAGACGTTTGTCGTGCTTGCGCTGTCATATGGACCACGACCCGAGCGGCAGCGAGCGGCAGTCGAGCAAAGTCGGGACAAGTCGGGACGGGGACAGGGACAGGGTTAGGAATGGTGCGAATGCACTGCAAACTACGCAGACACCTGGTGTGAGGCGAGGCGAAGCGAGGAAGCCCACATCGCTACCAGTGGCGCCCTCTAGCACGATACTGCCACACCCCGCACAGGCCCTCCGCTGAACACCAGGGACAAGATGCGTCCTCCGCTAGTGTCGAAGGCTGCACGCGCCCAGCGAATGACAGGGGGTGCAACGAGCAGCAGTGCGTCTCACACACGCGGCGGTGCGCCCGCCAATTCGGCCGTCGCTCTGCTGGGACACCGGGCGCGCCTCCCCGCGCCGTCCTCGAGGAACTGGCGGTTGCGGAAGGAAGCGCTTTCGTCAAATGCGGCCGAAAACTAACATTTTGTGTGTTGGGAGAAAAGCCGAACGCGAATTCTGCCGTGCTCCTACATTAGATGAGCGCCAACGGCCATACCATAATGAATACACCGGTTCTCGTCCGATCACCGAAGTTAAGCATCATCGGGCCCGGCTAGTACTTGGATGGGTGACCGCCTGGGAAACCCGGGTGCTGTTGGCTCCCTTCCTTTTCTTTTTTTTTGTTATGTCGCCAGCCCAATTTTCAAACTACCTTTCTGTTGTGACAAAGATGCTTCCTTAAGCCTTTTAAACTACTGTACTGGTACGAAAATGCAGTAATTAACTCAGTTTGAGGGAGAATGTGCTAACCAAGTTTGCCAAGAAGACTTTGAAAACGACAAAACAGTACGAATCGGCAGGTGATTTCTGAAATACGTCACCGCCTATTGTTGTGTAGGAGTGTAGAGTTCCAAATTTGATTTGTAACCACGAATTTATTCCTTAGTCGTCTCGTCTCGTCTCGTCTCGTCTCGTCCCGCAGACGTTTGTCGTGCTTGCGCTGTCATATGGACCACGACCCGAGCGGCAGCGAGCGGCAGTCGAGCAAAGTCGGGACAAGTCGGGACGGGGACAGGGACAGGGATAGGAATGGTGCGAATGCACTGCAAACTACGCAGACACCTGGTGTGAGGCGAGGCGAAGCGAGGAAGCCCACATCGCTACCAGTGGCGCCCTCCAGCACGATACTGCCACACCCCGCACAGGCCCTCCGCTGAACACCAGGGACAAGATGCGTCCTCCGCTAGTGTCGAAGGCTGCACGCGCCCAGCGAATGACAGGGGGTGCAACGAGCAGCAGTGCGTCTCACACACGCGGCGGTGCGCCCGCCAATTCGGCCGTCGCTCTGCTGGGACACCGGGCGCGCCTCCCCGCGCCGTCCTCGAGGAACTGGCGGTTGCGGAAGGAAGCGCTTTCGTCAAATGCGGCCGAAAACTAACATTTTGTGTGTTGGGAGAAAAGCCGAACGCGAATTCTGCCGTGCTCCTACATTAGATGAGCGCCAACGGCCATACCATGATGAATACACCGGTTCTCGTCCGATCACCGAAGTTAAGCATCATCGGGCCCGGCTAGTACTTGGATGGGTGACCGCCTGGGAAACCCGGGTGCTGTTGGCTCCCTTCCTTTTTTTTTTTTTATGTCGCCAGCCCAATTTTCAAACTACCTTTCTGTTGTGAGAAAGATGCTTCCTTAAGCCTTTTAAACTACTGTAATGGTACGAAAATGCAGTAATTAACTCAGTTTGAGGGAGAATGTGCTAACCAAGTTTGCCAAGAAGACTTTGAAAACGACAAAACAGTACGAATCGGCAGGTGATTTCTGAAATACGTCACCGCCTATTGTTGTGTAGGAGTGTAGAGTTCCAAATTTGATTTGTAACCACGAATTTATTCCTTAGTCGTCTCGTCTCGTCTCGTCTCGTCTCGTCCCGCAGACGTTTGTCGTGCTTGCGCTGTCATATGGACCACGACCCGAGCGGCAGCGAGCGGCAGTCGAGCAAAGTCGGGACAAGTCGGGACGGGGACAGGGACAGGGTTAGGAATGGTGCGAATGCACTGCAAACTACGCAGACACCTGGTGTGAGGCGAGGCGAAGCGAGGAAGCCCACATCGCTACCAGTGGCGCCCTCTAGCACGATACTGCCACACCCCGCACAGGCCCTCCGCTGAACACCAGGGACAAGATGCGTCCTCCGCTAGTGTCGAAGGCTGCACGCGCCCAGCGAATGACAGGGGGTGCAACGAGCAGCAGTGCGTCTCACACACGCGGCGGTGCGCCCGCCAATTCGGCCGTCGCTCTGCTGGGACACCGGGCGCGCCTCCCCGCGCCGTCCTCGAGGAACTGGCGGTTGCGGAAGGAAGCGCTTTCGTCAAATGCGGCCGAAAACTAACATTTTGTGTGTTGGGAGAAAAGCCGAACGCGAATTCTGCCGTGCTCCTACATTAGATGAGCGCCAACGGCCATACCATAATGAATACACCGGTTCTCGTCCGATCACCGAAGTTAAGCATCATCGGGCCCGGCTAGTACTTGGATGGGTGACCGCCTGGGAAACCCGGGTGCTGTTGGCTTCCTTCCTTTTCTTTTTTTTTGTTATGTCGCCAGCCCAATTTTCAAACTACCTTTCTGTTGTGACAAAGATGCTTCCTTAAGCCTTTTAAACTACTGTACTGGTACGAAAATGCAGTAATTAACTCAGTTTGAGGGAGAATGTGCTAACCAAGTTTGCCAAGAAGACTTTGAAAACGACAAAACAGTACGAATCGGCAGGTGATTTCTGAAATACGTCACCGCCTATTGTTGTGTAGGAGTGTAGAGTTCCAAATTTGATTTGTAACCACGAATTTATTCCTTAGTCGTCTCGTCTCGTCTCGTCTCGTCTCGTCCCGCAGACGTTTGTCGTGCTTGCGCTGTCATATGGACCACGACCCGAGCGGCAGCGAGCGGCAGTCGAGCAAAGTCGGGACAAGTCGGGACGGGGACAGGGACAGGGATAGGAATGGTGCGAATGCACTGCAAACTACGCAGACACCTGGTGTGAGGCGAGGCGAAGCGAGGAAGCCCACATCGCTACCAGTGGCGCCCTCCAGCACGATAATGCCACACCCCGCACAGGCCCTCCGCTGAACACCAGGGACAAGATGCGTCCTCCGCTAGTGTCGAAGGCTGCACGCGCCCAGCAAATGACAGGGGGTGCAACGAGCAGCAGTGCGTCTCACACACGCGGCGGTGCGCCCGCCAATTCGGCCGTCGCTCTGCTGGGACGCCGGGCGCGCCTCCCCGCGCCGTCCTCGAGGAACTTGCGGTTGCGGAAGGAAGCGCTTTCGTCAAATGCGGCCGAAAACTAACATTTTGTGTGTTGGGAGAAAAGCCGAACGCGAATTCTGCCGTGCTCCTACATTAGATGAGCGCCAACGGCCATACCATGATGAATACACCGGTTCTCGTCCGATCACCGAAGTTAAGCATCATCGGGCCCGGCTAGTACTTGGATGGGTGACCGCCTGGGAAACCCGGGTGCTGTTGGCTCCCTTCCTTTTTTTTTTTTTATGTCGCCAGCCCAATTTTCAAACTACCTTTCTGTTGTGAGAAAGATGCTTCCTTAAGCCTTTTAAACTACTGTAATGGTACGAAAATGCAGTAATTAACTCAGTTTGAGGGAGAATGTGCTAACCAAGTTTGCCAAGAAGACTTTGAAAACGACAAAACAGTACGAATCGGCAGGTGATTTCTGAAATACGTCACCGCCTATTGTTGTGTAGGAGTGTAGAGTTCCAAATTTGATTTGTAACCACGAATTTATTCCTTAGTCGTCTCGTCTCGTCTCGTCTCGTCTCGTCCCGCAGACGTTTGTCGTGCTTGCGCTGTCATATGGACCACGACCCGAGCGGCAGCGAGCGGCAGTCGAGCAAAGTCGGGACAAGTCGGGACGGGGACAGGGACAGGGATAGGAATGGTGCGAATGCACTGCAAACTACGCAGACACCTGGTGTGAGGCGAGGCGAAGCGAGGAAGCCCACATCGCTACCAGTGGCGCCCTCCAGCACGATACTGCCACACCCCGCACAGGCCCTCCGCTGAACACCAGGGACAAGATGCGTCCTCCGCTAGTGTCGAAGGCTGCACGCGCCCAGCGAATGACAGGGGGTGCAACGAGCAGCAGTGCGTCTCACACACGCGGCGGTGCGCCCGCCAATTCGGCCGTCGCTCTGCTGGGACACCGGGCGCGCCTCCCCGCGCCGTCCTCGAGGAACTGGCGGTTGCGGAAGGAAGCGCTTTCGTCAAATGCGGCCGAAAACTAACATTTTGTGTGTTGGGAGAAAAGCCGAACGCGAATTCTGCCGTGCTCCTACATTAGATGAGCGCCAACGGCCATACCATAATGAATACACCGGTTCTCGTCCGATCACCGAAGTTAAGCATCATCGGGCCCGGCTAGTACTTGGATGGGTGACCGCCTGGGAAACCCGGGTGCTGTTGGCTCCCTTCCTTTTCTTTTTTTTTGTTATGTCGCCAGCCCAATTTTCAAACTACCTTTCTGTTGTGACAAAGATGCTTCCTTAAGCCTTTTAAACTACTGTACTGGTACGAAAATGCAGTAATTAACTCAGTTTGAGGGAGAATGTGCTAACCAAGTTTGCCAAGAAGACTTTGAAAACGACAAAACAGTACGAATCGGCAGGTGATTTCTGAAATACGTCACCGCCTATTGTTGTGTAGGAGTGTAGAGTTCCAAATTTGATTTGTAACCACGAATTTATTCCTTAGTCGTCTCGTCTCGTCTCGTCTCGTCTCGTCCCGCAGACGTTTGTCGTGCTTGCGCTGTCATATGGACCACGACCCGAGCGGCAGCGAGCGGCAGTCGAGCAAAGTCGGGACAAGTCGGGACGGGGACAGGGACAGGGATAGGAATGGTGCGAATGCACTGCAAACTACGCAGACACCTGGTGTGAGGCGAGGCGAAGCGAGGAAGCCCACATCGCTACCAGTGGCGCCCTCCAGCACGATAATGCCACACCCCGCACAGGCCCTCCGCTGAACACCAGGGACAAGATGCGTCCTCCGCTAGTGTCGAAGGCTGCACGCGCCCAGCAAATGACAGGGGGTGCAACGAGCAGCAGTGCGTCTCACACACGCGGCGGTGCGCCCGCCAATTCGGCCGTCGCTCTGCTGGGACGCCGGGCGCGCCTCCCCGCGCCGTCCTCGAGGAACTTGCGGTTGCGGAAGGAAGCGCTTTCGTCAAATGCGGCCGAAAACTAACATTTTGTGTGTTGGGAGAAAAGCCGAACGCGAATTCTGCCGTGCTCCTACATTAGATGAGCGCCAACGGCCATACCATGATGAATACACCGGTTCTCGTCCGATCACCGAAGTTAAGCATCATCAGGCCCGGCTAGTACTTGGATGGGTGACCGCCTGGGAAACCCGGGTGCTGTTGGCTCCCTTCCTTTTTTTTTTTTATGTCGCCAGCCCAATTTTCAAACTACCTTTCTGTTGTGAGAAAGATGCTTCCTTAAGCCTTTTAAACTACTGTAATGGTACGAAAATGCAGTAATTAACTCAGTTTGAGGGAGAATGTGCTAACCAAGTTTGCCAAGAAGACTTTGAAAACGACAAAACAGTACGAATCGGCAGGTGATTTCTGAAATACGTCACCGCCTATTGTTGTGTAGGTGTGTTGAGTTCCAAATTTGATTTGTAACCACGAATTTATTCCTTAGTCGTCTCGTCTCGTCTCGTCTCGTCTCGTCCCGCAGACGTTTGTCGTGCTTGCGCTGTCATATGGACCACGACCCGAGCGGCAGCGAGCGGCAGTCGAGCAAAGTCGGGACAAGTCGGGACGGGGACAGGGACAGGGTTAGGAATGGTGCGAATGCACTGCAAACTACGCAGACACCTGGTGTGAGGCGAGGCGAAGCGAGGAAGCCCACATCGCTACCAGTGGCGCCCTCCAGCACGATACTGCCACACCCCGCACAGGCCCTCCGCTGAACACCAGGGACAAGATGCGTCCTCCGCTAGTGTCGAAGGCTGCACGCGCCCAGCGAATGACAGGGGGTGCAACGAGCAGCAGTGCGTCTCACACACGCGGCGGTGCGCCCGCCAATTCGGCCGTCGCTCTGCTGGGACACCGGGCGCGCCTCCCCGCGCCGTCCTCGAGGAACTGGCGGTTGCGGAAGGAAGCGCTTTCGTCAAATGCGGCCGAAAACTAACATTTTGTGTGTTGGGAGAAAAGCCGAACGCGAATTCTGCCGTGCTCCTACATTAGATGAGCGCCAACGGCCATACCATAATGAATACACCGGTTCTCGTCCGATCACCGAAGTTAAGCATCATCGGGCCCGGCTAGTACTTGGATGGGTGACCGCCTGGGAAACCCGGGTGCTGTTGGCTCCCTTCCCTTTCTTTTTTTTTGTTATGTCGCCAGCCCAATTTTCAAACTACCTTTCTGTTGTGACAAAGATGCTTCCTTAAGCCTTTTAAACTACTGTACTGGTACGAAAATGCAGTAATTAACTCAGTTTGAGGGAGAATGTGCTAACCAAGTTTGCCAAGAAGACTTTGAAAACGACAAAACAGTACGAATCGGCAGGTGATTTCTGAAATACGTCACCGCCTATTGTTGTGTAGGAGTGTAGAGTTCCAAATTTGATTTGTAACCACGAATTTATTCCTTAGTCGTCTCGTCTCGTCTCGTCTCGTCTCGTCCCGCAGACGTTTGTCGTGCTTGCGCTGTCATATGGACCACGACCCGAGCGGCAGCGAGCGGCAGTCGAGCAAAGTCGGGACAAGTCGGGACGGGGACAGGGACAGGGATAGGAATGGTGCGAATGCACTGCAAACTACGCAGACACCTGGTGTGAGGCGAGGCGAAGCGAGGAAGCCCACATCGCTACCAGTGGCGCCCTCCAGCACGATAATGCCACACCCCGCACAGGCCCTCCGCTGAACACCAGGGACAAGATGCGTCCTCCGCTAGTGTCGAAGGCTGCACGCGCCCAGCAAATGACAGGGGGTGCAACGAGCAGCAGTGCGTCTCACACACGCGGCGGTGCGCCCGCCAATTCGGCCGTCGCTCTGCTGGGACGCCGGGCGCGCCTCCCCGCGCCGTCCTCGAGGAACTTGCGGTTGCGGAAGGAAGCGCTTTCGTCAAATGCGGCCGAAAACTAACATTTTGTGTGTTGGGAGAAAAGCCGAACGCGAATTCTGCCGTGCTCCTACATTAGATGAGCGCCAACGGCCATACCATGATGAATACACCGGTTCTCGTCCGATCACCGAAGTTAAGCATCATCAGGCCCGGCTAGTACTTGGATGGGTGACCGCCTGGGAAACCCGGGTGCTGTTGGCTCCCTTCCTTTTTTTTTTTTATGTCGCCAGCCCAATTTTCAAACTACCTTTCTGTTGTGAGAAAGATGCTTCCTTAAGCCTTTTAAACTACTGTAATGGTACGAAAATGCAGTAATTAACTCAGTTTGAGGGAGAATGTGCTAACCAAGTTTGCCAAGAAGACTTTGAAAACGACAAAACAGTACGAATCGGCAGGTGATTTCTGAAATACGTCACCGCCTATTGTTGTGTAGGTGTGTTGAGTTCCAAATTTGATTTGTAACCACGAATTTATTCCTTAGTCGTCTCGTCTCGTCTCGTCTCGTCTCGTCCCGCAGACGTTTGTCGTGCTTGCGCTGTCATATGGACCACGACCCGAGCGGCAGCGAGCGGCAGTCGAGCAAAGTCGGGACAAGTCGGGACGGGGACAGGGACAGGGTTAGGAATGGTGCGAATGCACTGCAAACTACGCAGACACCTGGTGTGAGGCGAGGCGAAGCGAGGAAGCCCACATCGCTACCAGTGGCGCCCTCCAGCACGATAATGCCACACCCCGCACAGGCCCTCCGCTGAACACCAGGGACAAGATGCGTCCTCCGCTAGTGTCGAAGGCTGCACGCGCCCAGCAAATGACAGGGGGTGCAACGAGCAGCAGTGCGTCTCACACACGCGGCGGTGCGCCCGCCAATTCGGCCGTCGCTCTGCTGGGACGCCGGGCGCGCCTCCCCGCGCCGTCCTCGAGGAACTTGCGGTTGCGGAAGGAAGCGCTTTCGTCAAATGCGGCCGAAAACTAACATTTTGTGTGTTGGGAGAAAAGCCGAACGCGAATTCTGCCGTGCTCCTACATTAGATGAGCGCCAACGGCCATACCATGATGAATACACCGGTTCTCGTCCGATCACCGAAGTTAAGCATCATCAGGCCCGGCTAGTACTTGGATGGGTGACCGCCTGGGAAACCCGGGTGCTGTTGGCTCCCTTCCTTTTTTTTTTTTATGTCGCCAGCCCAATTTTCAAACTACCTTTCTGTTGTGAGAAAGATGCTTCCTTAAGCCTTTTAAACTACTGTAATGGTACGAAAATGCAGTAATTAACTCAGTTTGAGGGAGAATGTGCTAACCAAGTTTGCCAAGAAGACTTTGAAAACGACAAAACAGTACGAATCGGCAGGTGATTTCTGAAATACGTCACCGCCTATTGTTGTGTAGGTGTGTTGAGTTCCAAATTTGATTTGTAACCACGAATTTATTCCTTAGTCGTCTCGTCTCGTCTCGTCTCGTCTCGTCCCGCAGACGTTTGTCGTGCTTGCGCTGTCATATGGACCACGACCCGAGCGGCAGCGAGCGGCAGTCGAGCAAAGTCGGGACAAGTCGGGACGGGGACAGGGACAGGGTTAGGAATGGTGCGAATGCACTGCAAACTACGCAGACACCTGGTGTGAGGCGAGGCGAAGCGAGGAAGCCCACATCGCTACCAGTGGCGCCCTCCAGCACGATACTGCCACACCCCGCACAGGCCCTCCGCTGAACACCAGGGACAAGATGCGTCCTCCGCTAGTGTCGAAGGCTGCACGCGCCCAGCGAATGACAGGGGGTGCAACGAGCAGCAGTGCGTCTCACACACGCGGCGGTGCGCCCGCCAATTCGGCCGTCGCTCTGCTGGGACACCGGGCGCGCCTCCCCGCGCCGTCCTCGAGGAACTGGCGGTTGCGGAAGGAAGCGCTTTCGTCAAATGCGGCCGAAAACTAACATTTTGTGTGTTGGGAGAAAAGCCGAACGCGAATTCTGCCGTGCTCCTACATTAGATGAGCGCCAACGGCCATACCATAATGAATACACCGGTTCTCGTCCGATCACCGAAGTTAAGCATCATCGGGCCCGGCTAGTACTTGGATGGGTGACCGCCTGGGAAACCCGGGTGCTGTTGGCTCCCTTCCCTTTCTTTTTTTTTGTTATGTCGCCAGCCCAATTTTCAAACTACCTTTCTGTTGTGACAAAGATGCTTCCTTAAGCCTTTTAAACTACTGTACTGGTACGAAAATGCAGTAATTAACTCAGTTTGAGGGAGAATGTGCTAACCAAGTTTGCCAAGAAGACTTTGAAAACGACAAAACAGTACGAATCGGCAGGTGATTTCTGAAATACGTCACCGCCTATTGTTGTGTAGGAGTGTAGAGTTCCAAATTTGATTTGTAACCACGAATTTATTCCTTAGTCGTCTCGTCTCGTCTCGTCTCGTCTCGTCCCGCAGACGTTTGTCGTGCTTGCGCTGTCATATGGACCACGACCCGAGCGGCAGCGAGCGGCAGTCGAGCAAAGTCGGGACAAGTCGGGACGGGGACAGGGACAGGGATAGGAATGGTGCGAATGCACTGCAAACTACGCAGACACCTGGTGTGAGGCGAGGCGAAGCGAGGAAGCCCACATCGCTACCAGTGGCGCCCTCCAGCACGATAATGCCACACCCCGCACAGGCCCTCCGCTGAACACCAGGGACAAGATGCGTCCTCCGCTAGTGTCGAAGGCTGCACGCGCCCAGCAAATGACAGGGGGTGCAACGAGCAGCAGTGCGTCTCACACACGCGGCGGTGCGCCCGCCAATTCGGCCGTCGCTCTGCTGGGACGCCGGGCGCGCCTCCCCGCGCCGTCCTCGAGGAACTTGCGGTTGCGGAAGGAAGCGCTTTCGTCAAATGCGGCCGAAAACTAACATTTTGTGTGTTGGGAGAAAAGCCGAACGCGAATTCTGCCGTGCTCCTACATTAGATGAGCGCCAACGGCCATACCATGATGAATACACCGGTTCTCGTCCGATCACCGAAGTTAAGCATCATCAGGCCCGGCTAGTACTTGGATGGGTGACCGCCTGGGAAACCCGGGTGCTGTTGGCTCCCTTCCTTTTTTTTTTTTATGTCGCCAGCCCAATTTTCAAACTACCTTTCTGTTGTGAGAAAGATGCTTCCTTAAGCCTTTTAAACTACTGTAATGGTACGAAAATGCAGTAATTAACTCAGTTTGAGGGAGAATGTGCTAACCAAGTTTGCCAAGAAGACTTTGAAAACGACAAAACAGTACGAATCGGCAGGTGATTTCTGAAATACGTCACCGCCTATTGTTGTGTAGGTGTGTTGAGTTCCAAATTTGATTTGTAACCACGAATTTATTCCTTAGTCGTCTCGTCTCGTCTCGTCTCGTCTCGTCCCGCAGACGTTTGTCGTGCTTGCGCTGTCATATGGACCACGACCCGAGCGGCAGCGAGCGGCAGTCGAGCAAAGTCGGGACAAGTCGGGACGGGGACAGGGACAGGGTTAGGAATGGTGCGAATGCACTGCAAACTACGCAGACACCTGGTGTGAGGCGAGGCGAAGCGAGGAAGCCCACATCGCTACCAGTGGCGCCCTCCAGCACGATACTGCCACACCCCGCACAGGCCCTCCGCTGAACACCAGGGACAAGATGCGTCCTCCGCTAGTGTCGAAGGCTGCACGCGCCCAGCGAATGACAGGGGGTGCAACGAGCAGCAGTGCGTCTCACACACGCGGCGGTGCGCCCGCCAATTCGGCCGTCGCTCTGCTGGGACACCGGGCGCGCCTCCCCGCGCCGTCCTCGAGGAACTGGCGGTTGCGGAAGGAAGCGCTTTCGTCAAATGCGGCCGAAAACTAACATTTTGTGTGTTGGGAGAAAAGCCGAACGCGAATTCTGCCGTGCTCCTACATTAGATGAGCGCCAACGGCCATACCATAATGAATACACCGGTTCTCGTCCGATCACCGAAGTTAAGCATCATCGGGCCCGGCTAGTACTTGGATGGGTGACCGCCTGGGAAACCCGGGTGCTGTTGGCTCCCTTCCTTTTCTTTTTTTTTGTTATGTCGCCAGCCCAATTTTCAAACTACCTTTCTGTTGTGACAAAGATGCTTCCTTAAGCCTTTTAAACTACTGTAATGGTACGAAAATGCAGTAATTAACTCAGTTTGAGGGAGAATGTGCTAACCAAGTTTGCCAAGAAGACTTTGAAAACGACAAAACAGTACGAATCGGCAGGTGATTTCTGAAATACGTCACCGCCTATTGTTGTGTAGGAGTGTAGAGTTCCAAATTTGATTTGTAACCACGAATTTATTCCTTAGTCGTCTCGTCTCGTCTCGTCTCGTCTCGTCCCGCAGACGTTTGTCGTGCTTGCGCTGTCATATGGACCACGACCCGAGCGGCAGCGAGCGGCAGTCGAGCAAAGTCGGGACAAGTCGGGACGGGGACAGGGACAGGGATAGGAATGGTGCGAATGCACTGCAAACTACGCAGACACCTGGTGTGAGGCGAGGCGAAGCGAGGAAGCCCACATCGCTACCAGTGGCGCCCTCCAGCACGATACTGCCACACCCCGCACAGGCCCTCCGCTGAACACCAGGGACAAGATGCGTCCTCCGCTAGTGTCGAAGGCTGCACGCGCCCAGCGAATGACAGTGGGTGCAACGAGCAGCAGTGCGTCTCACACACGCGGCGGTGCGCCCGCCAATTCGGCCGTCGCTCTGCTGGGACACCGGGCGCGCCTCCCCGCGCCGTCCTCGAGGAACTGGCGGTTGCGGAAGGAAGCGCTTTCGTCAAATGCGGCCGAAAACTAACATTTTGTGTGTTGGGAGAAAAGCCGAACGCGAATTCTGCCGTGCTCCTACATTAGATGAGCGCCAACGGCCATACCATGATGAATACACCGGTTCTCGTCCGATCACCGAAGTTAAGCATCATCGGGCCCGGCTAGTACTTGGATGGGTGACCGCCTGGGAAACCCGGGTGCTGTTGGCTCCCTTCCTTTTTTTTTTGTTATGTCGCCAGCCCAATTTTCAAACTACCTTTCTGTTGTGAGAAAGATGCTTCCTTAAGCCTTTTAAACTACTGTAATGGTACGAAAATGCAGTAATTAACTCAGTTTGAGGGAGAATGTGCTAACCAAGTTTGCCAAGAAGACTTTGAAAACGACAAAACAGTACGAATCGGCAGGTGATTTCTGAAATACGTCACCGCCTATTGTTGTGTAGGAGTGTAGAGTTCCAAATTTGATTTGTAACCACGAATTTATTCCTTAGTCGTCTCGTCTCGTCTCGTCTCGTCTCGTCCCGCAGACGTTTGTCGTGCTTGCGCTGTCATATGGACCACGACCCGAGCGGCAGCGAGCGGCAGTCGAGCAAAGTCGGGACAAGTCGGGACGGGGACAGGGACAGGGTTAGGAATGGTGCGAATGCACTGCAAACTACGCAGACACCTGGTGTGAGGCGAGGCGAAGCGAGGAAGCCCACATCGCTACCAGTGGCGCCCTCCAGCACGATACTGCCACACCCCGCACAGGCCCTCCGCTGAACACCAGGGACAAGATGCGTCCTCCGCTAGTGTCGAAGGCTGCACGCGCCCAGCGAATGACAGGGGGTGCAACGAGCAGCAGTGCGTCTAACACACGCGGCGGTGCGCCCGCCAATTCGGCCGTCGCTCTGCTGGGACACCGGGCGCGCCTCCCCGCGCCGTCCTCGAGGAACTGGCGGTTGCGGAAGGAAGCGCTTTCGTCAAATGCGGCCGAAAACTAACATTTTGTGTGTTGGGAGAAAAGCCGAACGCGAATTCTGCCGTGCTCCTACATTAGATGAGAGCCAACGGCCATACCATAATGAATACACCGGTTCTCGTCCGATCACCGAAGTTAAGCATCATCGGGCCCGGCTAGTACTTGGATGGGTGACCGCCTGGGAAACCCGGGTGCTGTTGGCTCCCTTCCTTTTCTTTTTTTTTGTTATGTCGCCAGCCCAATTTTCAAACTACCTTTCTGTTGTGACAAAGATGCTTCCTTAAGCCTTTTAAACTACTGTAATGGTACGAAAATGCAGTAATTAACTCAGTTTGAGGGAGAATGTGCTAACCAAGTTTGCCAAGAAGACTTTGAAAACGACAAAACAGTACGAATCGGCAGGTGATTTCTGAAATACGTCACCGCCTATTGTTGTGTAGGAGTGTAGAGTTCCAAATTTGATTTGTAACCACGAATTTATTCCTTAGTCGTCTCGTCTCGTCTCGTCTCGTCTCGTCCCGCAGACGTTTGTCGTGCTTGCGCTGTCATATGGACCACGACCCGAGCGGCAGCGAGCGGCAGTCGAGCAAAGTCGGGACAAGTCGGGACGGGGACAGGGACAGGGATAGGAATGGTGCGAATGCACTGCAAACTACGCAGACACCTGGTGTGAGGCGAGGCGAAGCGAGGAAGCCCACATCGCTACCAGTGGCGCCCTCCAGCACGATACTGCCACACCCCGCACAGGCCCTCCGCTGAACACCAGGGACAAGATGCGTCCTCCGCTAGTGTCGAAGGCTGCACGCGCCCAGCGAATGACAGGGGGTGCAACGAGCAGCAGTGCGTCTCACACACGCGGCGGTGCGCCCGCCAATTCGGCCGTCGCTCTGCTGGGACACCGGGCGCGCCTCCCCGCGCCGTCCTCGAGGAACTGGCGGTTGCGGAAGGAAGCGCTTTCGTCAAATGCGGCCGAAAACTAACATTTTGTGTGTTGGGAGAAAAGCCGAACGCGAATTCTGCCGTGCTCCTACATTAGATGAGCGCCAACGGCCATACCATAATGAATACACCGGTTCTCGTCCGATCACCGAAGTTAAGCATCATCGGGCCCGGCTAGTACTTGGATGGGTGACCGCCTTGGAAACCCGGGTGCTGTTGGCTCCCTTACTGTTTTTTTTTTGTTATGTCGCCAGCCCAATTTTCAAACTACCTTTCTGTTGTGACAAAGATGCTTCCTTAAGCCTTTTAAACTACTGTAATGGAACGAAAATGCAGTAATTAACTCAGGTTGAGGGAGAATGTGCTAACCAAGTTTGCCAAGAAGACTTTGAAAACGACAAAACAGTACGAATCGGCAGGTGATTTCTGAAATACGTCACCGCCTATTGTTGTGTAGGTGTGTTGAGTTCCAAATTTGATTTGTAACCACGAATTTATTCCTTAGTCGACTCGTCTCGTCTCGTCTCGTCCCGCAGACGTTTGTCGTGCTTGCGCTGTCATATGGACCACGACCCGAGCGGCAGCGAGCGGCAGTCGAGCAAAGTCGGGACAAGTCGGGACGGGGACAGGGACAGGGATAGGAATGGTGCGAATGCACTGCAAACTACGCAGACACCTGGTGTGAGGCGAGGCGAGGCGAGGCGTGGCGAGGCGAGGAAGCCCACATCGCTACCAGTGGGCCCTCCAGCACGACACTGCCACACCCCGCACAGGCCCTCCGCTGAACACCAGGGACAAGATGCGTCCTCCGCTAGTGTCGAAGGCTGCACGCGCCCAGCGAATGACAGGGGGTGCAACGAGCAGCAGTGCGTCTAACACACGCGGCGGTGCGCCCGCCAATTCGGCCGTCACTCTGCTGGGACGCCGGGCGTGCCTCCCCGCGCCGTCCTCGAGGAACTGGCGGTTGCGGAAGGAAGCGCTTTCGTCAAATGCGGCCGAAAACTAACATTTTGTGTGTTGGGAGAAAAGCCGAACGCGAATTCTGCCGTGCTCCTACATTAGATGAGCGCCAACGGCGATACCATGATGAATACACCGGTTCTCGTCCGATCACCGAAGTTAAGCATCATCGGGCTCGGCTAGTACTTGGATGGGTGACCGCCTGGGAAACCCGGGTGCTGTTGGCTCCCTTACTGTTTTTTTTTTTTGTTATGTCGCCAGCCCAATTTTCAAACTACCTTTCTGTTGTGACAAAGATGCTTCCTTAAGCCTTTTAAACTACTGTAATGGAACGAAAATGCAGTAATTAACTCAGTTTGAGGGAGAATGTGCTAACCAAGTTTGCCAAGAAGACTTTGAAAACGACAAAACAGTACGAATCGGCAGGTGATTTCTGAAATACGTCACCGCCTATTGTTGTGTAGGTGTGTTGAGTTCCAAATTTGATTTGTAACCACGAACTTATTCCTTAGTCGTCTCGTCTCGTCTCGTCTCGTCCCGCAGACGTTTGTCGTGCTTGCGCTGTCATATGGACCACGACCCGAGCGGCAGCGAGCGGCAGTCGAGCAAAGTCGGGACAAGTCGGGACGGGGACAGGGACAGGGATAGGAATGGTGCGAATGCACTGCAAACTACGCAGACACCTGGTGTGAGGCGAGGCGAGGCGAGGCGTGGCGAGGCGAGGAAGCCCACATCGCTACCAGTGGGCCCTCCAGCACGACACTGCCACACCCCGCACAGGCCCTCCGCTGAACACCAGGGACAAGATGCGTCCTCCGCTAGTGTCGAAGGCTGCACGCGCCCAGCGAATGACAGGGGGTGCAACGAGCAGCAGTGCGTCTAACACACGCGGCGGTGCGCCCGCCAATTCGGCCGTCACTCTGCTGGGACGCCGGGCGTGCCTCCCCGCGCCGTCCTCGAGGAACTGGCGGTTGCGGAAGGAAGCGCTTTCGTCAAATGCGGCCGAAAACTAACATTTTGTGTGTTGGGAGAAAAGCCGAACGCGAATTCTGCCGTGCTCCTACATTAGACGAGCGCCAACGGCCATACCATGATGAATACACCGGTTCTCGTCCGATCACCGAAGTTAAGCATCATCGGGCTCGGATAGTACTTGGATGGGTGACCGCCTGGGAAACCCGGGTGCTGTTGGCTCCCTTACTGTTTTTTTTTTGTTATGTCGCCAGCCCAATTTTCAAACTACCTTTCTGTTGTGACAAAGATGCTTCCTTAAGCCTTTTAAACTACTGTAATGGAACGAAAATGCAGTAATTAACTCAGTTTGAGGGAGAATGTGCTAACCAAGTTTGCCAAGAAGACTTTGAAAACGACAAAACACTACGAATCGGCAGGTGATTTCTGAAATACGTCACCGCCTATTGTTGTGTAGGTGTGTTGAGTTCCAAATTTGATTTGTAACCACGAACTTATTCCTTAGTCGTCTCGTCTCGTCTCGTCCCGCAGACGTTTGTCGTGCTTGCGCTGTCATATGGACCACGACCCGAGCGGCAGCGAGCGGCAGTCGAGCAAAGTCGGGACAAGTCGGGACGGGGACAGGGACAGGGATAGGAATGGTGCGAATGCACTGCAAACTTACGCAGACACCTGGTGTGAGGCGAGGCGAGGCGAGGCGAGGAAGCCCACATCGCTACCAGTGGGCCCTCCAGCACGACACTGCCACACCCCGCACAGGCCCTCCGCTGAACACCAGGGACAAGATGCGTCCTCCGCTAGTGTCGAAGGCTGCACGCGCCCAGCGAATGACAGGGGGTGCAACGAGCAGCAGTGCGTCTAACACACGCGGCGGTGCGCCCGCCAATTCGGCCGTCACTCTGCTGGGACGCCGGGCGTGCCTCCCCGCGCCGTCCTCGAGGAACTGGCGGTTGCGGAAGGAAGCGCTTTCGTCAAATGCGGCCGAAAACTAACATTTTGTGTGTTGGGAGAAAAGCCGAACGCGAATTCTGCCGTGCTCCTACATTAGACGAGCGCCTACGGCCATACCATGATGAATACACCGGTTCTCGTCCGATCACCGAAGTTAAGCATCATCGGGCTCGGCTAGTACTTGGATGGGTGACCGCCTGGGAAACCCGGGTGCTGTTGGCTCCCTTACTGTTTTTTTTTTGTTATGTCGCCAGCCCAATTTTCAAACTACCTTTCTGTTGTGACAAAGATGCTTCCTTAAGCCTTTTAAACTACTGTAATGGAACGAAAATGCAGTAATTAACTCAGTTTGAGGGAGAATGTGCTAACCAAGTTTGCCAAGAAGACTTTGAAAACGACAAAACACTACGAATCGGCAGGTGATTTCTGAAATACGTCACCGCCTATTGTTGTGTAGGTGTGTTGAGTTCCAAATTTGATTTGTAACCACGAACTTATTCCTTAGTCGTCTCGTCTCGTCTCGTCCCGCAGACGTTTGTCGTGCTTGCGCTGTCATATGGACCACGACCCGAGCGGCAGCGAGCGGCAGTCGAGCAAAGTCGGGACAAGTCGGGACGGGGACAGGGACAGGGATAGGAATGGTGCGAATGCACTGCAAACTACGCAGACACCTGGTGTGAGGCGAGGCGAGGCGAGGCGTGGCGAGGCGAGGAAGCCCACATCGCTACCAGTGGGCCCTCCAGCACGACACTGCCACACCCCGCACAGGCCCTCCGCTGAACACCAGGGACAAGATGCGTCCTCCGCTAGTGTCGAAGGCTGCACGCGCCCAGCGAATGACAGGGGGTGCAACGAGCAGCAGTGCGTCTAACACACGCGGCGGTGCGCCCGCCAATTCGGCCGTCACTCTGCTGGGACGCCGGGCGTGCCTCCCCGCGCCGTCCTCGAGGAACTGGCGGTTGCGGAAGGAAGCGCTTTCGTCAAATGCGGCCGAAAACTAACATTTTGTGTGTTTGGAGAAAAGCCGAACGCGAATTCTGCCGTGCTCCTACATTAGACGAGCGCCAACGGCCATACCATGATGAATACACCGGTTCTCGTCCGATCACCGAAGTTAAGCATCATCGGGCTCGGCTAGTACTTGGATGGGTGACCGCCTGGGAAACCCGGGTGCTGTTGGCTCCCTTACTGTTTTTTTTTTGTTATGTCGCCAGCCCAATTTTCAAACTACCTTTCTGTTGTGACAAAGATGCTTCCTTAAGCCTTTTAAACTACTGTAATGGAACGAAAATGCAGTAATTAACTCAGTTTGAGGGAGAATGTGCTAACCAAGTTTGCCAAGAAGACTTTGAAAACGACAAAACACTACGAATCGGCAGGTGATTTCTGAAATACGTCACCGCCTATTGTTGTGTAGGTGTGTTGAGTTCCAAATTTGATTTGTAACCACGAACTTATTCCTTAGTCGTCTCGTCTCGTCTCGTCCCGCAGACGTTTGTCGTGCTTGCGCTGTCATATGGACCACGACCCGAGCGGCAGCGAGCGGCAGTCGAGCAAAGTCGGGACAAGTCGGGACGGGGACAGGGACAGGGATAGGAATGGTGCGAATGCACTGCAAACTACGCAGACACCTGGTGTGAGGCGAGGCGAGGCGAGGCGTGGCGAGGCGAGGAAGCCCACATCGCTACCAGTGGGCCCTCCAGCACGACACTGCCACACCCCGCACAGGCCCTCCGCTGAACACCAGGGACAAGATGCGTCCTCCGCTAGTGTCGAAGGCTGCACGCGCCCAGCGAATGACAGGGGGTGCAACGAGCAGCAGTGCGTCTAACACCCGCGGCGGTGCGCCCGCCAATTCGGCCGTCACTCTGCTGGGACGCCGGGCGCGCCTCCCCGCGCCGTCCTCGAGGAACTGGCGGTTGCGGAAGGAAGCGCTTTCGTCAAATGCGGCCGAAAACTAACATTTTGTGTGTTGGGAGAAAAGCCGAACGCGAATTCTGCCGTGCTCCTACATTAGATGAGCGCCAACGGCCATACCATGATGAATACACTGGTTCTCGTCCGATCACCGAAGTTAAGCATCATCGGGCCCGGCTAGTACTTGGATGGGTGACCGCCTGGGAAACCCGGGTGCTGTTGGCTCCCTTCCTGTTTTTTTTTTTTTTTGTTATGTCGCCATCCCAAATTTCAAACTACCTTTCTGTTGTGACAAAGATGCTTCCTTAAGCCTTTTAAACTACTGTAATGGTACGAAAATGCAGTAATTAACTCAGTTTGAGGGAGAATGTGCTAACCAAGTTTGCCAAAAAGACTTTGAAAACGACAAAACAGTACGAATCGGCAGGTGATTTCTGAAATACGTCACCGCCTATTGTTGTGTAGGAGTGTAGAGTTCCAAATTTGATTTGTAACCACGAATTTATTCCTTAGTCGTCTCGTCTCGTCTCGTCCCGCAGACGTTTGTCGTGCTTGCGCTGTCATATGGACCACGACCCGAGCGGCAGCGAGCGGCAGTCGAGCAAAGTCGGGACAAGTCGGGACGGGGACAGGGACAGGGATAGGAATGGTGCGAATGCACTGCAAACTACGCAGACACCTGGTGTGAGGCGAGGCGAGGCGAGGCGTGGCGAGGCGAGGAAGCCCACATCGCTACCAGTGGGCCCTCCAGCACGACACTGCCACACCCCGCACAGGCCCTCCGCTGAACACCAGGGACAAGATGCGTCCTCCGCTAGTGTCGAAGGCTGCACGCGCCCAGCGAATGACAGGGGGTGCAACGAGCAGCAGTGCGTCTAACACCCGCGGCGGTGCGCCCGCCAATTCGGCCGTCACTCTGCTGGGACGCCGGGCGCGCCTCCCCGCGCCGTCCTCGAGGAACTGGCGGTTGCGGAAGGAAGCGCTTTCGTCAAATGCGGCCGAAAACTAACATTTTGTGTGTTGGGAGAAAAGCCGAACGCGAATTCTGCCGTGCTCCTACATTAGATGAGCGCCAACGGCCATACCATGATGAATACACTGGTTCTCGTCCGATCACCGAAGTTAAGCATCATCGGGCCCGGCTAGTACTTGGATGGGTGACCGCCTGGGAAACCCGGGTGCTGTTGGCTCCCTTCCTGTTTTTTTTTTTTTTGTTATGTCGCCATCCCAAATTTCAAACTACCTTTCTGTTGTGACAAAGATGCTTCCTTAAGCCTTTTAAACTACTGTAATGGTACGAAAATGCAGTAATTAACTCAGTTTGAGGGAGAATGTGCTAACCAAGTTTGCCAAAAAGACTTTGAAAACGACAAAACAGTACGAATCGGCAGGTGATTTCTGAAATACGTCACCGCCTATTGTTGTGTAGGAGTGTAGAGTTCCAAATTTGATTTGTAACCACGAATTTATTCCTTAGTCGTCTCGTCTCGTCTCGTCCCGCAGACGTTTGTCGTGCTTGCGCTGTCATATGGACCACGACCCGAGCGGCAGCGAGCGGCAGTCGAGCAAAGTCGGGACAAGTCGGGACGGGGACAGGGACAGGGATAGGAATGGTGCGAATGCACTGCAAACTACGCAGACACCTGGTGTGAGGCGAGGCGAGGCGAGGCGTGGCGAGGCGAGGAAGCCCACATCGCTACCAGTGGGCCCTCCAGCACGACACTGCCACACCCCGCACAGACCCTCCGCTGAACACCAGGGACAAGATGCGTCCTCCGCTAGTGTCGAAGGCTGCACGCGCCCAGCGAATGACAGGGGGTGCAACGAGCAGCAGTGCGTCTAACACACGCGGCGGTGCGCCCGCCAATTCGGCCGTCACTCTGCTGGGACGCCGGGCGTGCCTCCCCGCGCCGTCCTCGAGGAACTGGCGGTTGCGGAAGGAAGCGCTTTCGTCAAATGCGGCCGAAAACTAACATTTTGTGTGTTGGGAGAAAAGCCGAACGCGAATTCTGCCGTGCTCCTACATTAGATGAGCGCCAACGGCCATACCATGATGAATACACCGGTTCTCGTCCGATCACCGAAGTTAAGCATCATCGGGCTCGGCTAGTACTTGGATGGGTGACCGCCTGGGAAACCCGGGTGCTGTTGGCTCCCTTACTGTTTTTTTTTGTTATGTCGCCAGCCCAATTTTCAAACTACCTTTCTGTTGTGACAAAGATGCTTCCTTAAGCCTTTTAAACTACTGTAATGGAACGAAAATGCAGTAATTAACTCAGTTTGAGGGAGAATGTGCTAACCA
The DNA here is from genome assembly GCF_023864275.1 of Schistocerca cancellata. Classification (NCBI taxonomy): domain Eukaryota; kingdom Metazoa; phylum Arthropoda; class Insecta; order Orthoptera; family Acrididae; genus Schistocerca; species Schistocerca cancellata. The sequence goes on along the minus strand of NW_026047143.1, from coordinate 3,967,023 downwards.
AGTTTGCCAAGAAGACTTTGAAAACGACAAAACAGTACGAATCGGCAGGTGATTTCTGAAATACGTCACCGCCTATTGTTGTGTAGGAGTGTAGAGTTCCAAATTTGATTTGTAACCACGAATTTATTCCTTAGTCGTCTCGTCTCGTCTCGTCTCGTCTCGTCCCGCAGACGTTTGTCGTGCTTGCGCTGTCATATGGACCACGACCCGAGCGGCAGCGAGCGGCAGTCGAGCAAAGTCGGGACAAGTCGGGACGGGGACAGGGACAGGGATAGGAATGGTGCGAATGCACTGCAAACTACGCAGACACCTGGTGTGAGGCGAGGCGAGGCGAGGCGTGGCGAGGCGAGGAAGCCCACATCGCTACCAGTGGGCCCTCCAGCACGACACTGCCACACCCCGCACAGGCCCTCCGCTGAACACCAGGGACAAGATGCGTCCTCCGCTAGTGTCGAAGGCTGCACGCGCCCAGCGAATGACAGGGGGTGCAACGAGCAGCAGTGCGTCTAACACACGCGGCGGTGCGCCCGCCAATTCGGCCGTCACTCTGCTGGGACGCCGGGCGCGCCTCCCCGCGCCGTCCTCGAGGAACTGGCGGTTGCGGAAGGAAGCGCTTTCGTCAAATGCGGCCGAAAACTAACATTTTGTGTGTTGGGAGAAAAGCCGAACGCGAATTCTGCCGTGCTCCTACATTAGATGAGCGCCAACGGCCATACCATGATGAATACACTGGTTCTCGTCCGATCACCGAAGTTAAGCATCATCGGGCCCGGCCAGTACTTGGATGGGTGACCGCCTGGGAAACCCGGGTGCTGTTGGCTCCCTTACTGTTTTTTTTTTTTTGTTATGTCGCCATCCCAAATTCCAAACTACCTTTCTGTTGTGACAAAGATGCTTCCTTAAGCCTTTTAAACTACTGTAATGGTACGAAAACGCAGTAATTAACTCAGTTTGAGGGAGAATGTGCTAACCAAGTTTGCCAAAAAGACTTTGAAAACGACAAAACAGTACGAATCGGCAGGTGATTTCTGAAATACGTCACCGCCTATTGTTGTGTAGGAGTGTAGAGTTCCAAATTTGATTTGTAACCACGAATTTATTCCTTAGTCGTCTCGTCTCGTCTCGTCCCGCAGACGTTTGTCGTGCTTGCGCTGTCATATGGACTACGACCCGAGCGGCAGCGAGCGGCAGTCGAGCAAAGTTGGGACAAGTCGGGACGGGGACAGGGACAGGGATAGGAATGGTGCGAATGCACTGCAAACTTACGCAGACACCTGGTGTGAGGCGAGGCGAGGCGAGGCGAGGAAGCCCACATCGCTACCAGTGGGCCCTCCAGCACGACACTGCCACACCCCGCACAGGCCCTCCGCTGAACACCAGGGACAAGATGCGTCCTCCGCTAGTGTCGAAGGCTGCACGCGCCCAGCGAATGACAGGGGGTGCAACGAGCAGCAGTGCGTCTAACACACGCGGCGGTGCGCCCGCCAATTCGGCCGTCACTCTGCTGGGACGCCGGGCGCGTCTCCCCGCGCCGTCCTCGAGGAACTGGCGGTTGCGGAAGGAAGCGCTTTCGTCAAATGCGGCCGAAAACTAACATTTTGTGTGTTGGGAGAAAAGCCGAACGCGAATTCTGCCGTGCTCCTACATTAGATGAGCGCCAACGGCCATACCATGATGAATACACCGGTTCTTGTCCGATCACCGAAGTTAAGCATCATCGGGCCCGGCTAGTACTTGGATGGGTGACCGCCTGGGAAACCCGGGTGCTGTTGGCTCCCTTACTGTTTTTTTTTTGTTATGTCGCCAGCCCAATTTTCAAACTACCTTTCTGTTGTGACAAAGATGCTTCCTTAAGCCTTTTAAACTACTGTAATGGAACGAAAATGCAGTAATTAACTCAGTTTGAGGGAGAATGTGCTAACCAAGTTTGCCAAGAAGACTTTGAAAACGACAAAACAGTACGAATCGGCAGGTGATTTCTGAAATACGTCACCGCCTATTGTTGTGTAGGAGTGTAGAGTTCCAAATTTGATTTGTAACCACGAATTTATTCCTTAGTCGTCTCGTCTCGTCTCGTCCCGCAGACGTTTGTCGTGCTTGCGCTGTCATATGGACCACGACCCGAGCGGCAGCGAGCGGCAGTCGAGCAAAGTCGGGACAAGTCGGGACGGGGACAGGGACAGGGATAGGAATGGTGCGAATGCACTGCAAACTACGCAGACACCTGGTGTGAGGCGAGGCGAGGCGAGGCGTGGCGAGGCGAGGAAGCCCACATCGCTACCAGTGGGCCCTCCAGCACGACACTGCCACACCCCGCACAGGCCCTCCGCTGAACACCAGGGACAAGATGCGTCCTCCGCTAGTGTCGAAGGCTGCACGCGCCCAGCGAATGACAGGGGGTGCAACGAGCAGCAGTGCGTCTAACACACGCGGCGGTGCGCCCGCCAATTCGGCCGTCACTCTGCTGGGACGCCGGGCGTGCCTCCCCGCGCCGTCCTCGAGGAACTGGCGGTTGCGGAAGGAAGCGCTTTCGTCAAATGCGGCCGAAAACTAACATTTTGTGTGTTGGGAGAAAAGCCGAACGCGAATTCTGCCGTGCTCCTACATTAGATGAGCGCCAACGGCCATACCATGATGAATACACCGGTTCTCGTCCGATCACCGAAGTTAAGCATCATCGGGCTCGGCTAGTACTTGGATGGGAGACCGCCTGGGAAACCCGGGTGCTGTTGGCTCCCTTACTGTTTTTTTTTTTGTTATGTCGCCAGCCCAATTTTCAAACTACCTTTCTGTTGTGACAAAGATGCTTCCTTAAGCCTTTTAAACTACTGTAATGGAACGAAAATGCAGTAATTAACTCAGTTTGAGGGAGAATGTGCTAACCAAGTTTGCCAAGAAGACTTTGAAAACGACAAAACACTACGAATCGGCAGGTGATTTCTGAAATACGTCACCGCCTATTGTTGTGTAGGTGTGTTGAGTTCCAAATTTGATTTGTAACCACGAACTTATTCCTTAGTCGTCTCGTCTCGTCTCGTCTCGTCCCGCAGACGTTTGTCGTGCTTGCGCTGTCATATGGACCACGACCCGAGCGGCAGCGAGCGGCAGTCGAGCAAAGTCGGGACAAGTCGGGACGGGGACAGGGACAGGGATAGGAATGGTGCGAATGCACTGCAAACTACGCAGACACCTGGTGTGAGGCGAGGCGAGGCGAGGCGTGGCGAGGCGAGGAAGCCCACATCGCTACCAGTGGGCCCTCCAGCACGACACTGCCACACCCCGCACAGGCCCTCCGCTGAACACCAGGGACAAGATGCGTCCTCCGCTAGTGTCGAAGGCTGCACGCGCCCAGCGAATGACAGGGGGTGCAACGAGCAGCAGTGCGTCTAACACACGCGGCGGTGCGCCCGCCAATTCGGCCGTCACTCTGCTGGGACGCCGGGCGCGCCTCCCCGCGCCGTCCTCGAGGAACTGGCGGTTGCGGAAGGAAGCGCTTTCGTCAAATGCGGCCGAAAACTAACATTTTGTGTGTTGGGAGAAAAGCCGAACGCGAATTCTGCCGTGCTCCTACATTAGATGAGCGCCAACGGCCATACCATGATGAATACACTGGTTCTCGTCCGATCACCGAAGTTAAGCATCATCGGGCCCGGCCAGTACTTGGATGGGTGACCGCCTGGGAAACCCGGGTGCTGTTGGCTCCCTTACTGTTTTTTTTTTTTGTTATGTCGCCATCCCAAATTTCAAACTACCTTTCTGTTGTGACAAAGATGCTTCCTTAAGCCTTTTAAACTACTGTAATGGTACGAAAATGCAGTAATTAACTCAGTTTGAGGGAGAATGTGCTAACCAAGTTTGCCAAAAAGACTTTGAAAACGACAAAACAGTACGAATCGGCAGGTGATTTCTGAAATACGTCACCGCCTATTGTTGTGTAGGAGTGTAGAGTTCCAAATTTGATTTGTAACCACGAATTTATTCCTTAGTCGTCTCGTCTCGTCTCGTCCCGCAGACGTTTGTCGTGCTTGCGCTGTCATATGGACTACGACCCGAGCGGCAGCGAGCGGCAGTCGAGCAAAGTTGGGACAAGTCGGGACGGGGACAGGGACAGGGATAGGAATGGTGCGAATGCACTGCAAACTTACGCAGACACCTGGTGTGAGGCGAGGCGAGGCGAGGCGAGGAAGCCCACATCGCTACCAGTGGGCCCTCCAGCACGACACTGCCACACCCCGCACAGGCCCTCCGCTGAACACCAGGGACAAGATGCGTCCTCCGCTAGTGTCGAAGGCTGCACGCGCCCAGCGAATGACAGGGGGTGCAACGAGCAGCAGTGCGTCTAACACACGCGGCGGTGCGCCCGCCAATTCGGCCGTCACTCTGCTGGGACGCCGGGCGCGTCTCCCCGCGCCGTCCTCGAGGAACTGGCGGTTGCGGAAGGAAGCGCTTTCGTCAAATGCGGCCGAAAACTAACATTTTGTGTGTTGGGAGAAAAGCCGAACGCGAATTCTGCCGTGCTCCTACATTAGATGAGCGCCAACGGCCATACCATGATGAATACACCGGTTCTTGTCCGATCACCGAAGTTAAGCATCATCGGGCCCGGCTAGTACTTGGATGGGTGACCGCCTGGGAAACCCGGGTGCTGTTGGCTCCCTTACTGTTTTTTTTTTGTTATGTCGCCAGCCCAATTTTCAAACTACCTTTCTGTTGTGACAAAGATGCTTCCTTAAGCCTTTTAAACTACTGTAATGGAACGAAAATGCAGTAATTAACTCAGTTTGAGGGAGAATGTGCTAACCAAGTTTGCCAAGAAGACTTTGAAAACGACAAAACAGTACGAATCGGCAGGTGATTTCTGAAATACGTCACCGCCTATTGTTGTGTAGGAGTGTAGAGTTCCAAATTTGATTTGTAACCACGAATTTATTCCTTAGTCGTCTCGTCTCGTCTCGTCCCGCAGACGTTTGTCGTGCTTGCGCTGTCATATGGACCACGACCCGAGCGGCAGCGAGCGGCAGTCGAGCAAAGTCGGGACAAGTCGGGACGGGGACAGGGACAGGGATAGGAATGGTGCGAATGCACTGCAAACTACGCAGACACCTGGTGTGAGGCGAGGCGAGGCGAGGCGTGGCGAGGCGAGGAAGCCCACATCGCTACCAGTGGGCCCTCCAGCACGACACTGCCACACCCCGCACAGGCCCTCCGCTGAACACCAGGGACAAGATGCGTCCTCCGCTAGTGTCGAAGGCTGCACGCGCCCAGCGAATGACAGGGGGTGCAACGAGCAGCAGTGCGTCTAACACACGCGGCGGTGCGCCCGCCAATTCGGCCGTCACTCTGCTGGGACGCCGGGCGTGCCTCCCCGCGCCGTCCTCGAGGAACTGGCGGTTGCGGAAGGAAGCGCTTTCGTCAAATGCGGCCGAAAACTAACATTTTGTGTGTTGGGAGAAAAGCCGAACGCGAATTCTGCCGTGCTCCTACATTAGATGAGCGCCAACGGCCATACCATGATGAATACACCGGTTCTCGTCCGATCACCGAAGTTAAGCATCATCGGGCTCGGCTAGTACTTGGATGGGAGACCGCCTGGGAAACCCGGGTGCTGTTGGCTCCCTTACTGTTTTTTTTTTTGTTATGTCGCCAGCCCAATTTTCAAACTACCTTTCTGTTGTGACAAAGATGCTTCCTTAAGCCTTTTAAACTACTGTAATGGAACGAAAATGCAGTAATTAACTCAGTTTGAGGGAGAATGTGCTAACCAAGTTTGCCAAGAAGACTTTGAAAACGACAAAACACTACGAATCGGCAGGTGATTTCTGAAATACGTCACCGCCTATTGTTGTGTAGGTGTGTTGAGTTCCAAATTTGATTTGTAACCACGAACTTATTCCTTAGTCGTCTCGTCTCGTCTCGTCTCGTCCCGCAGACGTTTGTCGTGCTTGCGCTGTCATATGGACCACGACCCGAGCGGCAGCGAGCGGCAGTCGAGCAAAGTCGGGACAAGTCGGGACGGGGACAGGGACAGGGATAGGAATGGTGCGAATGCACTGCAAACTACGCAGACACCTGGTGTGAGGCGAGGCGAGGCGAGGCGTGGCGAGGCGAGGAAGCCCACATCGCTACCAGTGGGCCCTCCAGCACGACACTGCCACACCCCGCACAGGCCCTCCGCTGAACACCAGGGACAAGATGCGTCCTCCGCTAGTGTCGAAGGCTGCACGCGCCCAGCGAATGACAGGGGGTGCAACGAGCAGCAGTGCGTCTAACACACGCGGCGGTGCGCCCGCCAATTCGGCCGTCACTCTGCTGGGACGCCGGGCGCGCCTCCCCGCGCCGTCCTCGAGGAACTGGCGGTTGCGGAAGGAAGCGCTTTCGTCAAATGCGGCCGAAAACTAACATTTTGTGTGTTGGGAGAAAAGCCGAACGCGAATTCTGCCGTGCTCCTACATTAGATGAGCGCCAACGGCCATACCATGATGAATACACTGGTTCTCGTCCGATCACCGAAGTTAAGCATCATCGGGCCCGGCCAGTACTTGGATGGGTGACCGCCTGGGAAACCCGGGTGCTGTTGGCTCCCTTACTGTTTTTTTTTTTTGTTATGTCGCCATCCCAAATTTCAAACTACCTTTCTGTTGTGACAAAGATGCTTCCTTAAGCCTTTTAAACTACTGTAATGGTACGAAAATGCAGTAATTAACTCAGTTTGAGGGAGAATGTGCTAACCAAGTTTGCCAAAAAGACTTTGAAAACGACAAAACAGTACGAATCGGCAGGTGATTTCTGAAATACGTCACCGCCTATTGTTGTGTAGGAGTGTAGAGTTCCAAATTTGATTTGTAACCACGAATTTATTCCTTAGTCGTCTCGTCTCGTCTCGTCCCGCAGACGTTTGTCGTGCTTGCGCTGTCATATGGACTACGACCCGAGCGGCAGCGAGCGGCAGTCGAGCAAAGTCGGGACAAGTCGGGACGGGGACAGGGACAGGGATAGGAATGGTGCGAATGCACTGCAAACTTACGCAGACACCTGGTGTGAGGCGAGGCGAGGCGAGGCGAGGAAGCCCACATCGCTACCAGTGGGCCCTCCAGCACGACACTGCCACACCCCGCACAGGCCCTCCGCTGAACACCAGGGACAAGATGCGTCCTCCGCTAGTGTCGAAGGCTGCACGCGCCCAGCGAATGACAGGGGGTGCAACGAGCAGCAGTGCGTCTAACACACGCGGCGGTGCGCCCGCCAATTCGGCCGTCACTCTGCTGGGACGCCGGGCGCGTCTCCCCGCGCCGTCCTCGAGGAACTGGCGGTTGCGGAAGGAAGCGCTTTCGTCAAATGCGGCCGAAAACTAACATTTTGTGTGTTGGGAGAAAAGCCGAACGCGAATTCTGCCGTGCTCCTACATTAGATGAGCGCCAACGGCCATACCATGATGAATACACCGGTTCTTGTCCGATCACCGAAGTTAAGCATCATCGGGCCCGGCTAGTACTTGGATGGGTGACCGCCTGGGAAACCCGGGTGCTGTTGGCTCCCTTACTGTTTTTTTTTTGTTATGTCGCCAGCCCAATTTTCAAACTACCTTTCTGTTGTGACAAAGATGCTTCCTTAAGCCTTTTAAACTACTGTAATGGAACGAAAATGCAGTAATTAACTCAGTTTGAGGGAGAATGTGCTAACCAAGTTTGCCAAGAAGACTTTGAAAACGACAAAACAGTACGAATCGGCAGGTGATTTCTGAAATACGTCACCGCCTATTGTTGTGTAGGTGTGTTGAGTTCCAAATTTGATTTGTAACCACGAACTTATTCCTTAGTCGTCTCGTCTCGTCTCGTTTCGTCCCGCAGACGTTTGTCGTGCTTGCGCTGTCATATGGACCACGACCCGAGCGGCAGCGAGCGGCAGTCGAGCAAAGTCGGGACAAGTCGGGACGGGGACAGGGACAGGGATAGGAATGGTGCGAATGCACTGCAAACTACGCAGACACCTGGTGTGAGGCGAGGCGAGGCGAGGCGTGGCGAGGCGAGGAAGCCCACATCGCTACCAGTGGGCCCTCCAGCACGACACTGCCACACCCCGCACAGGCCCTCCGCTGAACACCAGGGACAAGATGCGTCCTCCGCTAGTGTCGAAGGCTGCACGCGCCCAGCGAATGACAGGGGGTGCAACGAGCAGCAGTGCGTCTAACACACGCGGCGGTGCGCCCGCCAATTCGGCCGTCACTCTGCTGGGACGCCGGGCGTGCCTCCCCGCGCCGTCCTCGAGGAACTGGCGGTTGCGGAAGGAAGCGCTTTCGTCAAATGCGGCCGAAAACTAACATTTTGTGTGTTGGGAGAAAAGCCGAACGCGAATTCTGCCGTGCTCCTACATTAGATGAGCGCCAACGGCCATACCATGATGAATACACCGGTTCTCGTCCGATCACCGAAGTTAAGCATCATCGGGCTCGGCTAGTACTTGGATGGGTGACCGCCTGGGAAACCCGGGTGCTGTTGGCTCCCTTCCTTTTCTTTTTTTTTGTTATGTCGCCAGCCCAATTTTCAAACTACCTTTCTGTTGTGACAAAGATGCTTCCTTAAGCCTTTTAAACTACTGTACTGGTACGAAAATGCAGTAATTAACTCAGTTTGAGGGAGAATGTGCTAACCAAGTTTGCCAAGAAGACTTTGAAAACGACAAAACAGTACGAATCGGCAGGTGATTTCTGAAATACGTCACCGCCTATTGTTGTGTAGGAGTGTAGAGTTCCAAATTTGATTTGTAACCACGAATTTATTCCTTAGTCGTCTCGTCTCGTCTCGTCTCGTCTCGTCCCGCAGACGTTTGTCGTGCTTGCGCTGTCATATGGACCACGACCCGAGCGGCAGCGAGCGGCAGTCGAGCAAAGTCGGGACAAGTCGGGACGGGGACAGGGACAGGGATAGGAATGGTGCGAATGCACTGCAAACTACGCAGACACCTGGTGTGAGGCGAGGCGAAGCGAGGAAGCCCACATCGCTACCAGTGGCGCCCTCCAGCACGATACTGCCACACCCCGCACAGGCCCTCCGCTGAACACCAGGGACAAGATGCGTCCTCCGCTAGTGTCGAAGGCTGCACGCGCCCAGCGAATGACAGGGGGTGCAACGAGCAGCAGTGCGTCTCACACACGCGGCGGTGCGCCCGCCAATTCGGCCGTCGCTCTGCTGGGACACCGGGCGCGCCTCCCCGCGCCGTCCTCGAGGAACTGGCGGTTGCGGAAGGAAGCGCTTTCGTCAAATGCGGCCGAAAACTAACATTTTGTGTGTTGGGAGAAAAGCCGAACGCGAATTCTGCCGTGCTCCTACATTAGATGAGCGCCAACGGCCATACCATGATGAATACACCGGTTCTCGTCCGATCACCGAAGTTAAGCATCATCGGGCCCGGCTAGTACTTGGCTGGCTGCCCGCCTGGCAACACCTCGGTGCCGAGCGAGCAGTTCTTCCGTGTGCGACTTGGCCGGCGGCGCCTCGCGTGTCGTCTGCTTCCTCTGCCTCGTGGCTTGTGTTTATACCTGACTGTAAGTAATGGAAATGATATACGATGATAGTGAGGAAAGACAGAATAACGTACAATGTGAGTTTGATCGATCTGTTGATAAACCATCGGCATTCGAAATTCACCGTTGGATATTAGAGGACTTGATGTTAAGGCATGATGACGTTCTTGGCATACAGTTTGATACGTTCCTTAATTCGGTGTTTTTGAAATTGAGATCTCCTGATATGTGTGATACTGTTGTGTCTGTCAATGACGGCGTGCGTACATTTCGACATCTTGACGGTAAAATTAGTAATGTGACTGTGTCGCACGCCGGCTTTGGCGTTAGGCAAATTCGTATCTTTAACTTGCCTTTTGAAATACGGAATGATACTATTTCACGTTATTTGCGTCCGTACGGTACCGTTTTGTCAGTGATTAAGGAACAGTGGTCCTCCGCATATTTGTTTCAAGTCGAAAACGGTGTGCGGAGTGTGAAAATGGTTGTCAGACAACACATTCCGTCCTTTATTCTGGTTAACGGCCACCGTGCGTTTGTGACTTATAGTGGACAGCCTCAAACTTGTTCATTTTGTAGTGGCGTTGGTCATTACCGGCAGGACTGTCCTAAACGTAAACGGCCTGCTCAATTACCGATCGATGACGGTTTGCGCGGGGACAGCTTTGCCTCTGTCGCTGCTACGGTCTTAGGTACAGCCCCCCCCGCACCCGCGCGCCGCGTGGCCGATGCTAACCTAGCTGACGCCGCGGTTGCCATGGATGTGTCCACTCCCGATTGTGACCTTGCTTCTGTGTCTGCTGTTTCCGCGCCTGCTACGGCTACCGTGCAGGCTGACGAAAGTTTGTCTTTACCACGTGTTTCACTTGCGTCTGTGTCCGACCCCATGCCCGCGTCGGCGACTGATGTAGTGTCGGAACCTGTTTCGCAGCCTGTTACGGTATCGGAATCTTTTGATACGTTGCCTGCCTCAGTTGACATAGCTGCCGGTGCTCCTGTTCACACTGCTGTTGTGGAATCGCGGGAAATTTTTGTGGCTCCGAAACCGCGGCGTGATGAACTTCCGTCTCGCAGTTCTAGTAGGCAACGTGCTCGTAGTGTTGGTCGGTCGCCCTCCTCTGACAGGGGGTCTACACGACAGTACCGCAGTCCGTCTCCAGTTGACTGTTCGCCCGCCGCTTCCCGGCAGTCGCGGGTTGGTCGGCAGGACTCACAACAGCGTGTCGCGCGTCGGGACTCACGTGCAGACCGCGAGCGGCGGCCGTCTCCGGCTTCCGGCTGCGGGCGTCAGACACAGCAATCACAATCACAACAGCTTGCCGCTTCTCGCCCTTCGCTGCCCGACGATCTCAGCGTTGCCGATCAGAAGCGTGATGTCGCTGTTCGACATTTACGCACCGTTTTAAGTCAGCAGCCCACTGGTGACGGTTCCGTTGTGCCGACCGACACAGCTTCGGCTGTGGCGACGCCGCCATTGCCGACGAAACGGAAGGCTGAAGACACCCACCAGCGTCGGGTTTGTCCTTCTGCCCTTGAGCGTGTGCCGACCTCTTCTTCCGACGTGGAGATGCCCGTCGTTGATCCTTTGTCGGCAGCCTCCGGTGGCACAGATTCTGGGACCGCGTCCACCCCCACTTCCGTCCCCCCCACTGACTGGGCGGCGGATGTGGAAGGTGGTGCGGAGACTTAGTGATTTCTTTGTTGTCCCTTAATCCAGTTGACGGGAATTACACCCGTCTTTTTCGAGAACTTTTTATCCTTTTTGGTGGCTGAAATTCCGTCAATGTCTGCTGTCTGTTTTTTATGAGGAGTTTTTTGTGCTTGTGTCTTTTAATTGTGTATGGCGCCTGAGCGTTGTTCGTGGAATATTTTAACTATCACTGTTATTCTCTGTTGTTCCCTCTTCCAGTCGACGGGAATCAATTCAGTCTTTTTAGAGAAAATTTTATCCTTTTTGGTGGCTGAAATTCCGTCCATGTTTGCTGTTTGTTTTTAAATGAGGAGCGTTTTGTGTTTGTGTATTTTAATTGTGTATGGAGCCTGAGCGTTGTTCGTGGAATATTTTAACTATCAATGTCAACAAGTTGAGTAACCCGCACAAGTTGTCGGCTTTGCTCACTTTTTTACATGACTCCCACTGTCATGTGGCATTTTTACAGGAAGTTACGCGTCAGGCTCTGTTGTTTTTACTTGACGCTTCTGATTTTACTGTCGTTGATAATATAATGTCCGACGAACAGACTGGTACTGCTATCTTAATCCGTCCTGAATTCGATGTTAGCAATATTGAAATATTGCCAAATGGCCGCGCTATAGCATGTACCGTCAATGGTCTTGCCTTTGTCAATGTGTATGCTCATGCCGGTGACAAGCCAGCGCGGAATAAATTTTATGGTCAGGATCTCTGTCCACTTCTCCATCGTAATCATACTGACTTAGTGATCGGTGGTGATTTTAATGCTGTGATTGATGGTCGAGATCAGGAGCCGCGTCCTAACTGGTGCCAGGAATTACGTACGTTGGTTGACAGTTTTCGGCTCCGCGACACGTGGCGTGTGCTGCATCCGGACAAGACGCATTTCACCCACTTTTACGCCACCGGTCACAGTCGCTTGGACAGGATCTATGTGTCTTCGCCGCTCGCCGCCCACGTCCGGAAGGCGGACGTGTTGCCGGTTATTTTTTCAGACCATTGCGGTTACATGTGTCAACTCTTCTTGCCGCGTGCGCGCCCTACTCGGCGCCCCACTATTTGGAAATTTAACTGTAGCCTTTTGGACGATGCCAGTCTAACGTCTCAATTTACTGCGTTGTGGCGCAAGCTCTTGCGTGGTAAGGGAGATGGCGGCAGTACTATCGGGTGGTGGGTGGCGGTCGCCAAGCCGGCTATTCGGCGTTTTTTAATCGATTTTAGCCACGATGCGGCGCATTGGCGTCGGTCGACGGCACGTTTTTACCAGGATTGTTTAAAGGATATTGCTCAGCGAGTCGCGACGTCACCTGAGTTGCTTCCGGTTTTTAATCAATTCAAAGCCAAGCTCCTCGATGTTCTACGTCGGAAGGGTGTTGGGACTATCGCGCGGAGCCAACCGGTGGGTGACGTGGAAGGGGAGCCGCTCTCTCTCTACCACCTGAGCAGGGAGCGCCGGCGGCGCGAGCGGTTGGCCATCCGTAAATGGGTCCAGCGAGATGGCACGTCCACATCCGATGGTGCGGCCATTGAGCGAGAAGTTCACGCGCACTTTGAGACGCTCTTTCGACAGGTTGACGTCGACGCCGGGGCGCTGCGCGATTTTTTGCAGAGGGTCCCACGTGTGTTAACACGACAAGATAGAGCCAGTTTAAATGAACCTTTTACCCTTGATGACTTAGATACAGCTGTGAAACGGAGTCCTCGGGGCCGGTCCCCTGGACTGGACGGGATTCCCGCGGAATTTTATTTAAAATTTTTCAGTCTTTTAAGTGATGTTTTAATTGCCATTATGAATGAGGTCCATAACGGCGTTGCTATTCCTGCGGAATTTTCAGAAGGGCGCATTGCCCTCGTTCCGAAATCGACCGCCACACCAAATCTCGACAATGTCCGTCCTATAACCTTGCTGAACGCCGACTATAAAATTATAGCGCGGTGTATCACGCACAGGTTGACGGACGTTATGCCAAAGGTGGTGAGTGACCATCAGACTTGCGCTGTCAGGGACCGTAACATATTCGATGCTGTTCTGGCGTACCGGGATTGTATCGGATATGTAAAAAGTCACAGGCTCCGGACGGCTGCGATAATGCTGGTCGACTTCAAAAACGCTTTCGATCGGATTAGTCACACCTATCTGCGGCAGGTCTTGGTCGGTTTCGGATTTGGTCCTAAACTGACGACGATGGTGTATAATATTTTAAGGAATGCCACGTCACGGGTTGTAATAAACGGAATTCCCAGTCGTGTTATACCTATTAGCCGCTCAGTTCGCCAGGGCTGCCCCTTGTCTATGTCGCTCTTCGCTTTGGCTTTGGATCCGCTCCTCCGCTGTATCGCCCAGGAATGCCGGGGCATTCGCATTGGTGGCGATCAGCTGATCTGTAGAGCGTATGCCGACGACCTCGGCGTGTTCCTTGATCAGCCAGAGGACATTAACAGGCTGCATGGTGTTTTACAGCGATTTGAGAGGGCGACGGGGGCTATCGTGAATCCTCGGAAGACTGTTTTGCTCCCTCTTACACCTCGCCTGCGTACTGCTCGCGGCGACTGGTTTTGTGTCAAGCAACGACAGACAGTGCTCGGTGTCATTCTGACCGACAATCTGCAGCGTATGGAAGCTCTGAATTGGCGGTCCACGCTGTATAAGGTTAGGGCCGTTGCGAAACTGTATGCCTCTCGGAATTTGGCGCTCCGTCAACGGGTGGCCCTTATTAACACGCAGATTTTGGCCAAAGCGTGGTATCTGGCACAAGTCCTACCTGTGCCGAAACAACTGGAACGGGCCCTTCAACAGGCGGTCTATTGGTTGCTATGGAAGGGTGACATTTTTAAGGTCTCCCTGGCAACCTGTACCTTGAGTCTGGCGGAGGGGGGGCTGGGTTTCGTTGACTTTCGCAACAAGTGTGCGGCGCTCTTCGTAAAGCGGACTACCGTGGTGCTTGACAAGGGGCCGTGCAGTCCGACGGCTGCCTTGTTCCGTGCGTACCGCCCGCCATCGGTGATTGCTCCGGTCTCGATCAGTCATATTCCGTCCACGTTGAACTTCGTACGCCGGTATTATGTGTATAACAGCTATCTGGTGCTCGGCGATGTCCGTGCGTGCAATGTCGGTGACATTATTCGCGCTCTTCGGGGATCGCCGAGCAGGAATAAATGGGAGTATCGGCTACCTCAGCACGACTGGCGGATGGTGTGGCGGAACCTCGCCACCGCCGTTATTCCTGCTGACGTTCACGGAACATGGTATAAAGTGGTCAACCGCACAATTCCGACTAATGCTAAGCTGCACTCTATCGGTCTGCTTCCTTCGGGTGTCTGTGATTCGTGTCCTGAGGAGGACACTATCGAACACCGATTCGAGTGTCGGAAATTCCGTGTTGTTTGGGACATTGCGTGTGACATGGTGCGTCTAATCAACAGAGTGGACAGGCGGCAGGTGACAGCTTTGGACGCCATCGTGCCTCAGTGTGTAGCGTATCCGGCCACCAAACGGAATGCTACTCTTTGGATTTTGGGACACACGGTTTATTGTATTTTCGCCCTGAAATTGACTGATGCCGTCGACTTTCTGTCTTACCTGTGGGCGGAACATCATTTGACCCTTGGTCGACAGGCTTATTCCTCGATTTTTGCCAATTTTTTGCATGTCGCCTTGGCCCATGCATTCACTAAATTGTCACTTTCCTGATACGACTCTATACCCAATCATGACATTTTTCTTTTTCCTATCTGATACTACTGCCAATATTCCTGTTGGCGTTTATGACGAACCCTTGCTTACCACCGGTCTTCCTTTCTTGGGTAATGATTTTCTGGCTTGGTAAAGTTGTGTTTCTAATGGACCGTACATTAACGAAACCGTACACATGACCTACATTTATGTGAATGGCGCTTTGTCCGTCAAAAGTTCTTTTAGGTTTGCTTTACTTTCTGTTCCTCCTTTCTTTCTTTCTTGTTATTTGTTCCTTTCTCGCGGCGACTGAGGGGGCCGAGTCGCGGTGATCATTTTATCACAGTTGGTGTGTGTCTGAATGTGGGACTCTTTCCTATTGCTATGCGTCGACGTTTGTTTTATTCTCCATGTACCATCCGTCGGCCGTTAGCGGAGACATGTTTTCTTTCGGACTTTCTTTTATTTGCGGTGGATTTCCTTTTTTTTGGTGGATGCCGCGTGACTGTTGCTTTGACGGGTTGTCATTGTTGTAGATCACTGTCGATGCCAGTTTCCACGGCGTCCAGTAGCCACTTTTGTTTCTATTATTTGGCATGCAGTCTGGAAGACGGATTACCTTGCGTTTCTTTTCTTATCTTGGCGGATGCATATTCCTTTCTGATATTTGTAGTGGAAACCCACAGCATATATTCACGCCAGCACACCTCGCCGATGAAGGCAACTTTTGGAGGGCGTAAATCAGGAGCTCTTGATAAGTCAACAGCACCTTTATAGCTCGAGAAAAAAAAAGGAAAAAAGAAAAAAAAAAAAAAAAAAAGGGTGCTGTTGGATCCCTTCCTGTTTTTTTTTTTTTTTTTTTTTTTTTTTTTTTGTTATGTCGACATCCAAAAAAAATCAAAAAAAAAAAAAAAAAAAAGGTGCTGTTGGCTCCCTTCCCGTTTTTTTTTTTAGTTATGTCGCCAGCCCAATTTTCAAACTACCTTTCTGTTGAAAAAAAAAAAAAAAAAGGTGCTGTTGGCTCTATCTCATTTTTTCATTTTTACGTCGCTACACCTAAAAAAAAAGAAAAAAAAAAAAAAAAAAAAAAAAAAAAAAAAAAAAAAAAAAAGGTGCTGTTGGCTCCCTTACTGTTTTTTTTTTTGTTATGTCGCCAGCCCAATTTTCAAACTACCTTTCTGTTGTGACAAAGATGCTTCCTTAAGCCTTTTAAACTACTGTAATGGAACGAAAATGCAGTAATTAACTCAGTTTGAGGGAGAATGTGCTAACCAAGTTTGCCAAGAAGACTTTGAAAACGACAAAACACTACGAATCGGCAGGTGATTTCTGAAATACGTCACCGCCTATTGTTGTGTAGGTGTGTTGAGTTCCAAATTTGATTTGTAACCACGAACTTATTCCTTAGTCGTCTCGTCTCGTCTCGTCTCGTCCCGCAGACGTTTGTCGTGCTTGCGCTGTCATATGGACCACGACCCGAGCGGCAGCGAGCGGCAGTCGAGCAAAGTCGGGACAAGTCGGGACGGGGACAGGGACAGGGATAGGAATGGTGCGAATGCACTGCAAACTACGCAGACACCTGGTGTGAGGCGAGGCGAGGCGAGGCGTGGCGAGGCGAGGAAGCCCACATCGCTACCAGTGGGCCCTCCAGCACGACACTGCCACACCCCGCACAGGCCCTCCGCTGAACACCAGGGACAAGATGCGTCCTCCGCTAGTGTCGAAGGCTGCACGCGCCCAGCGAATGACAGGGGGTGCAACGAGCAGCAGTGCGTCTAACACACGCGGCGGTGCGCCCGCCAATTCGGCCGTCACTCTGCTGGGACGCCGGGCGCGCCTCCCCGCGCCGTCCTCGAGGAACTGGCGGTTGCGGAAGGAAGCGCTTTCGTCAAATGCGGCCGAAAACTAACATTTTGTGTGTTGGGAGAAAAGCCGAATGCGAATTCTGCCGTGCTCCTACATTAGATGAGCGCCAACGGCCATACCATGATGAATACACTGGTTCTCGTCCGATCACCGAAGTTAAGCATCATCGGGCCCGGCCAGTACTTGGATGGGTGACCGCCTGGGAAACCCGGGTGCTGTTGGCTCCCTTACTGTTTTTTTTTTTTGTTATGTCGCCATCCCAAATTTCAAACTACCTTTCTGTTGTGACAAAGATGCTTCCTTAAGCCTTTTAAACTACTGTAATGGTACGAAAATGCAGTAATTAACTCAGTTTGAGGGAGAATGTGCTAACCAAGTTTGCCAAAAAGACTTTGAAAACGACAAAACAGTACGAATCGGCAGGTGATTTCTGAAATACGTCACCGCCTATTGTTGTGTAGGAGTGTAGAGTTCCAAATTTGATTTGTAACCACGAATTTATTCCTTAGTCGTCTCGTCTCGTCTCGTCCCGCAGACGTTTGTCGTGCTTGCGCTGTCATATGGACTACGACCCGAGCGGCAGCGAGCGGCAGTCGAGCAAAGTCGGGACAAGTCGGGACGGGGACAGGGACAGGGATAGGAATGGTGCGAATGCACTGCAAACTTACGCAGACACCTGGTGTGAGGCGAGGCGAGGCGAGGCGAGGAAGCCCACATCGCTACCAGTGGGCCCTCCAGCACGACACTGCCACACCCCGCACAGGCCCTCCGCTGAACACCAGGGACAAGATGCGTCCTCCGCTAGTGTCGAAGGCTGCACGCGCCCAGCGAATGACAGGGGGTGCAACGAGCAGCAGTGCGTCTAACACACGCGGCGGTGCGCCCGCCAATTCGGCCGTCACTCTGCTGGGACGCCGGGCGCGTCTCCCCGCGCCGTCCTCGAGGAACTGGCGGTTGCGGAAGGAAGCGCTTTCGACAAATGCGGCCGAAAACTAACATTTTGTGTGTTGGGAGAAAAGCCGAACGCGAATTCTGCCGTGCTCCTACATTAGACGAGCGCCAACGGCCATACCATGATGAATACACCGGTTCTCGTCCGATCACCGAAGTTAAGCATCATCGGGCCCGGCTAGTACTTGGATGGGTGACCGCCTGGGAAACCCGGGTGCTGTTGGCTCCCTTACTGTTTTTTTTTTGTTATGTCGCCAGCCCAATTTTCAAACTACCTTTCTGTTGTGACAAAGATGCTTCCTTAAGCCTTTTAAACTACTGTAATGGAACGAAAATGCAGTAATTAACTCAGTTTGAGGGAGAATGTGCTAACCAAGTTTGCCAAGAAGACTTTGAAAACGACAAAACACTACGAATCGGCAGGTGATTTCTGAAATACGTCACCGCCTATTGTTGTGTAGGTGTGTTGAGTTCCAAATTTGATTTGTAACCACGAACTTATTCCTTAGTCGTCTCGTCTCGTCTCGTCTCGTCCCGCAGACGTTTGTCGTGCTTGCGCTGTCATATGGACCACGACCCGAGCGGCAGCGAGCGGCAGTCGAGCAAAGTCGGGACAAGTCGGGACGGGGACAGGGACAGGGATAGGAATGGTGCGAATGCACTGCAAACTACGCAGACACCTGGTGTGAGGCGAGGCGAGGCGAGGCGTGGCGAGGCGAGGAAGCCCACATCGCTACCAGTGGGCCCTCCAGCACGACACTGCCACACCCCGCACAGGCCCTCCGCTGAACACCAGGGACAAGATGCGTCCTCCGCTAGTGTCGAAGGCTGCACGCGCCCAGCGAATGACAGGGGGTGCAACGAGCAGCAGTGCGTCTAACACACGCGGCGGTGCGCCCGCCAATTCGGCCGTCACTCTGCTGGGACGCCGGGCGTGCCTCCCCGCGCCGTCCTCGAGGAACTGGCGGTTGCGGAAGGAAGCGCTTTCGTCAAATGCGGCCGAAAACTAACATTTTGTGTGTTGGGAGAAAAGCCGAACGCGAATTCTGCCGTGCTCCTACATTAGATGAGCGCTAACGGCCATACCATGATGAATACACCGGTTCTCGTCCGATCACCGAAGTTAAGCATCATCGGGCTCGGCTAGTACTTGGATGGGTGACCGCCTGGGAAACCCGGGTGCTGTTGGCTCCCTTACTGTTTTTTTTTGTTATGTCGCCAGCCCAATTTTCAAACTACCTTTCTGTTGTGACAAAGATGCTTCCTTAAGCCTTTTAAACTACTGTAATGGAACGAAAATGCAGTAATTAACTCAGTTTGAGGGAGAATGTGCTAACCAAGTTTGCCAAGAAGACTTTGAAAACGACAAAACAGTACGAATCGGCAGGTGATTTCTGAAATACGTCACCGCCTATTGTTGTGTAGGAGTGTAGAGTTCCAAATTTGATTTGTAACCACGAATTTATTCCTTAGTCGTCTCGTCTCGTCTCGTCTCGTCTCGTCCCGCAGACGTTTGTCGTGCTTGCGCTGTCATATGGACCACGACCCGAGCGGCAGCGAGCGGCAGTCGAGCAAAGTCGGGACAAGTCGGGACGGGGACAGGGACAGGGATAGGAATGGTGCGAATGCACTGCAAACTACGCAGACACCTGGTGTGAGGCGAGGCGAGGCGAGGCGTGGCGAGGCGAGGAAGCCCACATCGCTACCAGTGGGCCCTCCAGCACGACACTGCCACACCCCGCACAGGCCCTCCGCTGAACACCAGGGACAAGATGCGTCCTCCGCTAGTGTCGAAGGCTGCACGCGCCCAGCGAATGACAGGGGGTGCAACGAGCAGCAGTGCGTCTAACACACGCGGCGGTGCGCCCGCCAATTCGGCCGTCACTCTGCTGGGACGCCGGGCGCGCCTCCCCGCGCCGTCCTCGAGGAACTGGCGGTTGCGGAAGGAAGCGCTTTCGTCAAATGCGGCCGAAAACTAACATTTTGTGTGTTGGGAGAAAAGCCGAACGCGAATTCTGCCGTGCTCCTACATTAGATGAGCGCCAACGGCCATACCATGATGAATACACTGGTTCTCGTCCGATCACCGAAGTTAAGCATCATCGGGCCCGGCCAGTACTTGGATGGGTGACCGCCTGGGAAACCCGGGTGCTGTTGGCTCCCTTACTGTTTTTTTTTTTTGTTATGTCGCCATCCCAAATTTCAAACTACCTTTCTGTTGTGAAAAAGATGCTTCCTTAAGCCTTTTAAACTACTGTAATGGTACGAAAATGCAGTAATTAACTCAGTTTGAGGGAGAATGTGCTAACCAAGTTTGCCAAAAAGACTTTGAAAACGACAAAACAGTACGAATCGGCAGGTGATTTCTGAAATACGTCACCGCCTATTGTTGTGTAGGAGTGTAGAGTTCCAAATTTGATTTGTAACCACGAATTTATTCCTTAGTCGTCTCGTCTCGTCTCGTCCCGCAGACGTTTGTCGTGCTTGCGCTGTCATATGGACTACGACCCGAGCGGCAGCGAGCGGCAGTCGAGCAAAGTCGGGACAAGTCGGGACGGGGACAGGGACAGGGATAGGAATGGTGCGAATGCACTGCAAACTTACGCAGACACCTGGTGTGAGGCGAGGCGAGGCGAGGCGAGGAAGCCCACATCGCTACCAGTGGGCCCTCCAGCACGACACTGCCACACCCCGCACAGGCCCTCCGCTGAACACCAGGGACAAGATGCGTCCTCCGCTAGTGTCGAAGGCTGCACGCGCCCAGCGAATGACAGGGGGTGCAACGAGCAGCAGTGCGTCTAACACACGCGGCGGTGCGCCCGCCAATTCGGCCGTCACTCTGCTGGGACGCCGGGCGTGCCTCCCCGCGCCGTCCTCGAGGAACTGGCGGTTGCGGAAGGAAGCGCTTTCGTCAAATGCGGCCGAAAACTAACATTTTGTGTGTTGGGAGAAAAGCCGAACGCGAATTCTGCCGTGCTCCTACATTAGATGAGCGCTAACGGCCTTACCATGATGAATACACCGGTTCTCGTCCGATCACCGAAGTTAAGCATCATCGGGCTCGGCTAGTACTTGGATGGGTGACCGCCTGGGAAACCCGGGTGCTGTTGGCTCCCTTACTGTTTTTTTTTGTTATGTCGCCAGCCCAATTTTCAAACTACCTTTCTGTTGTGACAAAGATGCTTCCTTAAGCCTTTTAAACTACTGTAATGGAACGAAAATGCAGTAATTAACTCAGTTTGAGGGAGAATGTGCTAACCAAGTTTGCCAAGAAGACTTTGAAAACGACAAAACAGTACGAATCGGCAGGTGATTTCTGAAATACGTCACCGCCTATTGTTGTGTAGGAGTGTAGAGTTCCAAATTTGATTTGTAACCACGAATTTATTCCTTAGTCGTCTCGTCTCGTCTCGTCTCGTCTCGTCCCGCAGACGTTTGTCGTGCTTGCGCTGTCATATGGACCACGACCCGAGCGGCAGCGAGCGGCAGTCGAGCAAAGTCGGGACAAGTCGGGACGGGGACAGGGACAGGGATAGGAATGGTGCGAATGCACTGCAAACTACGCAGACACCTGGTGTGAGGCGAGGCGAGGCGAGGCGTGGCGAGGCGAGGAAGCCCACATCGCTACCAGTGGGCCCTCCAGCACGACACTGCCACACCCCGCACAGGCCCTCCGCTGAACACCAGGGACAAGATGCGTCCTCCGCTAGTGTCGAAGGCTGCACGCGCCCAGCGAATGACAGGGGGTGCAACGAGCAGCAGTGCGTCTAACACACGCGGCGGTGCGCCCGCCAATTCGGCCGTCACTCTGCTGGGACGCCGGGCGCGCCTCCCCGCGCCGTCCTCGAGGAACTGGCGGTTGCGGAAGGAAGCGCTTTCGTCAAATGCGGCCGAAAACTAACATTTTGTGTGTTGGGAGAAAAGCCGAACGCGAATTCTGCCGTGCTCCTACATTAGATGAGCGCCAACGGCCATACCATGATGAATACACTGGTTCTCGTCCGATCACCGAAGTTAAGCATCATCGGGCCCGGCCAGTACTTGGATGGGTGACCGCCTGGGAAACCCGGGTGCTGTTGGCTCCCTTACTGTTTTTTTTTTTTGTTATGTCGCCATCCCAAATTTCAAACTACCTTTCTGTTGTGACAAAGATGCTTCCTTAAGCCTTTTAAACTACTGTAATGGTACGAAAATGCAGTAATTAACTCAGTTTGAGGGAGAATGTGCTAACCAAGTTTGCCAAAAAGACTTTGAAAACGACAAAACAGTACGAATCGGCAGGTGATTTCTGAAATACGTCACCGCCTATTGTTGTGTAGGAGTGTAGAGTTCCAAATTTGATTTGTAACCACGAATTTATTCCTTAGTCGTCTCGTCTCGTCTCGTCCCGCAGACGTTTGTCGTGCTTGCGCTGTCATATGGACTACGACCCGAGCGGCAGCGAGCGGCAGTCGAGCAAAGTCGGGACAAGTCGGGACGGGGACAGGGACAGGGATAGGAATGGTGCGAATGCACTGCAAACTTACGCAGACACCTGGTGTGAGGCGAGGCGAGGCGAGGCGAGGAAGCCCACATCGCTACCAGTGGGCCCTCCAGCACGACACTGCCACACCCCGCACAGGCCCTCCGCTGAACACCAGGGACAAGATGCGTCCTCCGCTAGTGTCGAAGGCTGCACGCGCCCAGCGAATGACAGGGGGTGCAACGAGCAGCAGTGCGTCTAACACACGCGGCGGTGCGCCCGCCAATTCGGCCGTCACTCTGCTGGGACGCCGGGCGTGCCTCCCCGCGCCGTCCTCGAGGAACTGGCGGTTGCGGAAGGAAGCGCTTTCGTCAAATGCGGCCGAAAACTAACATTTTGTGTGTTGGGAGAAAAGCCGAACGCGAATTCTGCCGTGCTCCTACATTAGATGAGCGCTAACGGCCTTACCATGATGAATACACCGGTTCTCGTCCGATCACCGAAGTTAAGCATCATCGGGCTCGGCTAGTACTTGGATGGGTGACCGCCTGGGAAACCCGGGTGCTGTTGGCTCCCTTACTGTTTTTTTTTGTTATGTCGCCAGCCCAATTTTCAAACTACCTTTCTGTTGTGACAAAGATGCTTCCTTAAGCCTTTTAAACTACTGTAATGGAACGAAAATGCAGTAATTAACTCAGTTTGAGGGAGAATGTGCTAACCAAGTTTGCCAAGAAGACTTTGAAAACGACAAAACAGTACGAATCGGCAGGTGATTTCTGAAATACGTCACCGCCTATTGTTGTGTAGGAGTGTAGAGTTCCAAATTTGATTTGTAACCACGAATTTATTCCTTAGTCGTCTCGTCTCGTCTCGTCTCGTCTCGTCCCGCAGACGTTTGTCGTGCTTGCGCTGTCATATGGACCACGACCCGAGCGGCAGCGAGCGGCAGTCGAGCAAAGTCGGGACAAGTCGGGACGGGGACAGGGACAGGGATAGGAATGGTGCGAATGCACTGCAAACTACGCAGACACCTGGTGTGAGGCGAGGCGAGGCGAGGCGTGGCGAGGCGAGGAAGCCCACATCGCTACCAGTGGGCCCTCCAGCACGACACTGCCACACCCCGCACAGGCCCTCCGCTGAACACCAGGGACAAGATGCGTCCTCCGCTAGTGTCGAAGGCTGCACGCGCCCAGCGAATGACAGGGGGTGCAACGAGCAGCAGTGCGTCTAACACACGCGGCGGTGCGCCCGCCAATTCGGCCGTCACTCTGCTGGGACGCCGGGCGCGCCTCCCCGCGCCGTCCTCGAGGAACTGGCGGTTGCGGAAGGAAGCGCTTTCGTCAAATGCGGCCGAAAACTAACATTTTGTGTGTTGGGAGAAAAGCCGAATGCGAATTCTGCCGTGCTCCTACATTAGATGAGCGCCAACGGCCATACCATGATGAATACACTGGTTCTCGTCCGATCACCGAAGTTAAGCATCATCGGGCCCGGCCAGTACTTGGATGGGTGACCGCCTGGGAAACCCGGGTGCTGTTGGCTCCCTTACTGTTTTTTTTTTTTGTTATGTCGCCATCCCAAATTTCAAACTACCTTTCTGTTGTGACAAAGATGCTTCCTTAAGCCTTTTAAACTACTGTAATGGTACGAAAATGCAGTAATTAACTCAGTTTGAGGGAGAATGTGCTAACCAAGTTTGCCAAAAAGACTTTGAAAACGACAAAACAGTACGAATCGGCAGGTGATTTCTGAAATACGTCACCGCCTATTGTTGTGTAGGAGTGTAGAGTTCCAAATTTGATTTGTAACCACGAATTTATTCCTTAGTCGTCTCGTCTCGTCTCGTCCCGCAGACGTTTGTCGTGCTTGCGCTGTCATATGGACTACGACCCGAGCGGCAGCGAGCGGCAGTCGAGCAAAGTCGGGACAAGTCGGGACGGGGACAGGGACAGGGATAGGAATGGTGCGAATGCACTGCAAACTTACGCAGACACCTGGTGTGAGGCGAGGCGAGGCGAGGCGAGGAAGCCCACATCGCTACCAGTGGGCCCTCCAGCACGACACTGCCACACCCCGCACAGGCCCTCCGCTGAACACCAGGGACAAGATGCGTCCTCCGCTAGTGTCGAAGGCTGCACGCGCCCAGCGAATGACAGGGGGTGCAACGAGCAGCAGTGCGTCTAACACACGCGGCGGTGCGCCCGCCAATTCGGCCGTCACTCTGCTGGGACGCCGGGCGCGTCTCCCCGCGCCGTCCTCGAGGAACTGGCGGTTGCGGAAGGAAGCGCTTTCGACAAATGCGGCCGAAAACTAACATTTTGTGTGTTGGGAGAAAAGCCGAACGCGAATTCTGCCGTGCTCCTACATTAGACGAGCGCCAACGGCCATACCATGATGAATACACCGGTTCTCGTCCGATCACCGAAGTTAAGCATCATCGGGCCCGGCTAGTACTTGGATGGGTGACCGCCTGGGAAACCCGGGTGCTGTTGGCTCCCTTACTGTTTTTTTTTTGTTATGTCGCCAGCCCAATTTTCAAACTACCTTTCTGTTGTGACAAAGATGCTTCCTTAAGCCTTTTAAACTACTGTAATGGAACGAAAATGCAGTAATTAACTCAGTTTGAGGGAGAATGTGCTAACCAAGTTTGCCAAGAAGACTTTGAAAACGACAAAACACTACGAATCGGCAGGTGATTTCTGAAATACGTCACCGCCTATTGTTGTGTAGGTGTGTTGAGTTCCAAATTTGATTTGTAACCACGAACTTATTCCTTAGTCGTCTCGTCTCGTCTCGTCTCGTCCCGCAGACGTTTGTCGTGCTTGCGCTGTCATATGGACCACGACCCGAGCGGCAGCGAGCGGCAGTCGAGCAAAGTCGGGACAAGTCGGGACGGGGACAGGGACAGGGATAGGAATGGTGCGAATGCACTGCAAACTACGCAGACACCTGGTGTGAGGCGAGGCGAGGCGAGGCGTGGCGAGGCGAGGAAGCCCACATCGCTACCAGTGGGCCCTCCAGCACGACACTGCCACACCCCGCACAGGCCCTCCGCTGAACACCAGGGACAAGATGCGTCCTCCGCTAGTGTCGAAGGCTGCACGCGCCCAGCGAATGACAGGGGGTGCAACGAGCAGCAGTGCGTCTAACACACGCGGCGGTGCGCCCGCCAATTCGGCCGTCACTCTGCTGGGACGCCGGGCGTGCCTCCCCGCGCCGTCCTCGAGGAACTGGCGGTTGCGGAAGGAAGCGCTTTCGTCAAATGCGGCCGAAAACTAACATTTTGTGTGTTGGGAGAAAAGCCGAACGCGAATTCTGCCGTGCTCCTACATTAGATGAGCGCTAACGGCCATACCATGATGAATACACCGGTTCTCGTCCGATCACCGAAGTTAAGCATCATCGGGCTCGGCTAGTACTTGGATGGGTGACCGCCTGGGAAACCCGGGTGCTGTTGGCTCCCTTACTGTTTTTTTTTGTTATGTCGCCAGCCCAATTTTCAAACTACCTTTCTGTTGTGACAAAGATGCTTCCTTAAGCCTTTTAAACTACTGTAATGGAACGAAAATGCAGTAATTAACTCAGTTTGAGGGAGAATGTGCTAACCAAGTTTGCCAAGAAGACTTTGAAAACGACAAAACAGTACGAATCGGCAGGTGATTTCTGAAATACGTCACCGCCTATTGTTGTGTAGGAGTGTAGAGTTCCAAATTTGATTTGTAACCACGAATTTATTCCTTAGTCGTCTCGTCTCGTCTCGTCTCGTCTCGTCCCGCAGACGTTTGTCGTGCTTGCGCTGTCATATGGACCACGACCCGAGCGGCAGCGAGCGGCAGTCGAGCAAAGTCGGGACAAGTCGGGACGGGGACAGGGACAGGGATAGGAATGGTGCGAATGCACTGCAAACTACGCAGACACCTGGTGTGAGGCGAGGCGAGGCGAGGCGTGGCGAGGCGAGGAAGCCCACATCGCTACCAGTGGGCCCTCCAGCACGACACTGCCACACCCCGCACAGGCCCTCCGCTGAACACCAGGGACAAGATGCGTCCTCCGCTAGTGTCGAAGGCTGCACGCGCCCAGCGAATGACAGGGGGTGCAACGAGCAGCAGTGCGTCTAACACACGCGGCGGTGCGCCCGCCAATTCGGCCGTCACTCTGCTGGGACGCCGGGCGCGCCTCCCCGCGCCGTCCTCGAGGAACTGGCGGTTGCGGAAGGAAGCGCTTTCGTCAAATGCGGCCGAAAACTAACATTTTGTGTGTTGGGAGAAAAGCCGAACGCGAATTCTGCCGTGCTCCTACATTAGATGAGCGCCAACGGCCATACCATGATGAATACACTGGTTCTCGTCCGATCACCGAAGTTAAGCATCATCGGGCCCGGCCAGTACTTGGATGGGTGACCGCCTGGGAAACCCGGGTGCTGTTGGCTCCCTTACTGTTTTTTTTTTTTGTTATGTCGCCATCCCAAATTTCAAACTACCTTTCTGTTGTGAAAAAGATGCTTCCTTAAGCCTTTTAAACTACTGTAATGGTACGAAAATGCAGTAATTAACTCAGTTTGAGGGAGAATGTGCTAACCAAGTTTGCCAAAAAGACTTTGAAAACGACAAAACAGTACGAATCGGCAGGTGATTTCTGAAATACGTCACCGCCTATTGTTGTGTAGGAGTGTAGAGTTCCAAATTTGATTTGTAACCACGAATTTATTCCTTAGTCGTCTCGTCTCGTCTCGTCCCGCAGACGTTTGTCGTGCTTGCGCTGTCATATGGACTACGACCCGAGCGGCAGCGAGCGGCAGTCGAGCAAAGTCGGGACAAGTCGGGACGGGGACAGGGACAGGGATAGGAATGGTGCGAATGCACTGCAAACTTACGCAGACACCTGGTGTGAGGCGAGGCGAGGCGAGGCGAGGAAGCCCACATCGCTACCAGTGGGCCCTCCAGCACGACACTGCCACACCCCGCACAGGCCCTCCGCTGAACACCAGGGACAAGATGCGTCCTCCGCTAGTGTCGAAGGCTGCACGCGCCCAGCGAATGACAGGGGGTGCAACGAGCAGCAGTGCGTCTAACACACGCGGCGGTGCGCCCGCCAATTCGGCCGTCACTCTGCTGGGACGCCGGGCGTGCCTCCCCGCGCCGTCCTCGAGGAACTGGCGGTTGCGGAAGGAAGCGCTTTCGTCAAATGCGGCCGAAAACTAACATTTTGTGTGTTGGGAGAAAAGCCGAACGCGAATTCTGCCGTGCTCCTACATTAGATGAGCGCTAACGGCCTTACCATGATGAATACACCGGTTCTCGTCCGATCACCGAAGTTAAGCATCATCGGGCTCGGCTAGTACTTGGATGGGTGACCGCCTGGGAAACCCGGGTGCTGTTGGCTCCCTTACTGTTTTTTTTTGTTATGTCGCCAGCCCAATTTTCAAACTACCTTTCTGTTGTGACAAAGATGCTTCCTTAAGCCTTTTAAACTACTGTAATGGAACGAAAATGCAGTAATTAACTCAGTTTGAGGGAGAATGTGCTAACCAAGTTTGCCAAGAAGACTTTGAAAACGACAAAACAGTACGAATCGGCAGGTGATTTCTGAAATACGTCACCGCCTATTGTTGTGTAGGAGTGTAGAGTTCCAAATTTGATTTGTAACCACGAATTTATTCCTTAGTCGTCTCGTCTCGTCTCGTCTCGTCTCGTCCCGCAGACGTTTGTCGTGCTTGCGCTGTCATATGGACCACGACCCGAGCGGCAGCGAGCGGCAGTCGAGCAAAGTCGGGACAAGTCGGGACGGGGACAGGGACAGGGATAGGAATGGTGCGAATGCACTGCAAACTACGCAGACACCTGGTGTGAGGCGAGGCGAGGCGAGGCGTGGCGAGGCGAGGAAGCCCACATCGCTACCAGTGGGCCCTCCAGCACGACACTGCCACACCCCGCACAGGCCCTCCGCTGAACACCAGGGACAAGATGCGTCCTCCGCTAGTGTCGAAGGCTGCACGCGCCCAGCGAATGACAGGGGGTGCAACGAGCAGCAGTGCGTCTAACACACGCGGCGGTGCGCCCGCCAATTCGGCCGTCACTCTGCTGGGACGCCGGGCGCGCCTCCCCGCGCCGTCCTCGAGGAACTGGCGGTTGCGGAAGGAAGCGCTTTCGTCAAATGCGGCCGAAAACTAACATTTTGTGTGTTGGGAGAAAAGCCGAACGCGAATTCTGCCGTGCTCCTACATTAGATGAGCGCCAACGGCCATACCATGATGAATACACTGGTTCTCGTCCGATCACCGAAGTTAAGCATCATCGGGCCCGGCCAGTACTTGGATGGGTGACCGCCTGGGAAACCCGGGTGCTGTTGGCTCCCTTACTGTTTTTTTTTTTTGTTATGTCGCCATCCCAAATTTCAAACTACCTTTCTGTTGTGACAAAGATGCTTCCTTAAGCCTTTTAAACTACTGTAATGGTACGAAAATGCAGTAATTAACTCAGTTTGAGGGAGAATGTGCTAACCAAGTTTGCCAAAAAGACTTTGAAAACGACAAAACAGTACGAATCGGCAGGTGATTTCTGAAATACGTCACCGCCTATTGTTGTGTAGGAGTGTAGAGTTCCAAATTTGATTTGTAACCACGAATTTATTCCTTAGTCGTCTCGTCTCGTCTCGTCCCGCAGACGTTTGTCGTGCTTGCGCTGTCATATGGACTACGACCCGAGCGGCAGCGAGCGGCAGTCGAGCAAAGTCGGGACAAGTCGGGACGGGGACAGGGACAGGGATAGGAATGGTGCGAATGCACTGCAAACTTACGCAGACACCTGGTGTGAGGCGAGGCGAGGCGAGGCGAGGAAGCCCACATCGCTACCAGTGGGCCCTCCAGCACGACACTGCCACACCCCGCACAGGCCCTCCGCTGAACACCAGGGACAAGATGCGTCCTCCGCTAGTGTCGAAGGCTGCACGCGCCCAGCGAATGACAGGGGGTGCAACGAGCAGCAGTGCGTCTAACACACGCGGCGGTGCGCCCGCCAATTCGGCCGTCACTCTGCTGGGACGCCGGGCGTGCCTCCCCGCGCCGTCCTCGAGGAACTGGCGGTTGCGGAAGGAAGCGCTTTCGTCAAATGCGGCCGAAAACTAACATTTTGTGTGTTGGGAGAAAAGCCGAACGCGAATTCTGCCGTGCTCCTACATTAGATGAGCGCTAACGGCCTTACCATGATGAATACACCGGTTCTCGTCCGATCACCGAAGTTAAGCATCATCGGGCTCGGCTAGTACTTGGATGGGTGACCGCCTGGGAAACCCGGGTGCTGTTGGCTCCCTTACTGTTTTTTTTTGTTATGTCGCCAGCCCAATTTTCAAACTACCTTTCTGTTGTGACAAAGATGCTTCCTTAAGCCTTTTAAACTACTGTAATGGAACGAAAATGCAGTAATTAACTCAGTTTGAGGGAGAATGTGCTAACCAAGTTTGCCAAGAAGACTTTGAAAACGACAAAACAGTACGAATCGGCAGGTGATTTCTGAAATACGTCACCGCCTATTGTTGTGTAGGAGTGTAGAGTTCCAAATTTGATTTGTAACCACGAATTTATTCCTTAGTCGTCTCGTCTCGTCTCGTCTCGTCTCGTCCCGCAGACGTTTGTCGTGCTTGCGCTGTCATATGGACCACGACCCGAGCGGCAGCGAGCGGCAGTCGAGCAAAGTCGGGACAAGTCGGGACGGGGACAGGGACAGGGATAGGAATGGTGCGAATGCACTGCAAACTACGCAGACACCTGGTGTGAGGCGAGGCGAGGCGAGGCGTGGCGAGGCGAGGAAGCCCACATCGCTACCAGTGGGCCCTCCAGCACGACACTGCCACACCCCGCACAGGCCCTCCGCTGAACACCAGGGACAAGATGCGTCCTCCGCTAGTGTCGAAGGCTGCACGCGCCCAGCGAATGACAGGGGGTGCAACGAGCAGCAGTGCGTCTAACACACGCGGCGGTGCGCCCGCCAATTCGGCCGTCACTCTGCTGGGACGCCGGGCGCGCCTCCCCGCGCCGTCCTCGAGGAACTGGCGGTTGCGGAAGGAAGCGCTTTCGTCAAATGCGGCCGAAAACTAACATTTTGTGTGTTGGGAGAAAAGCCGAACGCGAATTCTGCCGTGCTCCTACATTAGATGAGCGCCAACGGCCATACCATGATGAATACACTGGTTCTCGTCCGATCACCGAAGTTAAGCATCATCGGGCCCGGCCAGTACTTGGATGGGTGACCGCCTGGGAAACCCGGGTGCTGTTGGCTCCCTTACTGTTTTTTTTTTTTGTTATGTCGCCATCCCAAATTTCAAACTACCTTTCTGTTGTGACAAAGATGCTTCCTTAAGCCTTTTAAACTACTGTAATGGTACGAAAATGCAGTAATTAACTCAGTTTGAGGGAGAATGTGCTAACCAAGTTTGCCAAAAAGACTTTGAAAACGACAAAACAGTACGAATCGGCAGGTGATTTCTGAAATACGTCACCGCCTATTGTTGTGTAGGAGTGTAGAGTTCCAAATTTGATTTGTAACCACGAATTTATTCCTTAGTCGTCTCGTCTCGTCTCGTCCCGCAGACGTTTGTCGTGCTTGCGCTGTCATATGGACTACGACCCGAGCGGCAGCGAGCGGCAGTCGAGCAAAGTCGGGACAAGTCGGGACGGGGACAGGGACAGGGATAGGAATGGTGCGAATGCACTGCAAACTTACGCAGACACCTGGTGTGAGGCGAGGCGAGGCGAGGCGAGGAAGCCCACATCGCTACCAGTGGGCCCTCCAGCACGACACTGCCACACCCCGCACAGGCCCTCCGCTGAACACCAGGGACAAGATGCGTCCTCCGCTAGTGTCGAAGGCTGCACGCGCCCAGCGAATGACAGGGGGTGCAACGAGCAGCAGTGCGTCTAACACACGCGGCGGTGCGCCCGCCAATTCGGCCGTCACTCTGCTGGGACGCCGGGCGTGCCTCCCCGCGCCGTCCTCGAGGAACTGGCGGTTGCGGAAGGAAGCGCTTTCGTCAAATGCGGCCGAAAACTAACATTTTGTGTGTTGGGAGAAAAGCCGAACGCGAATTCTGCCGTGCTCCTACATTAGATGAGCGCTAACGGCCATACCATGATGAATACACCGGTTCTCGTCCGATCACCGAAGTTAAGCATCATCGGGCTCGGCTAGTACTTGGATGGGTGACCGCCTGGGAAACCCGGGTGCTGTTGGCTCCCTTACTGTTTTTTTTTGTTATGTCGCCAGCCCAATTTTCAAACTACCTTTCTGTTGTGACAAAGATGCTTCCTTAAGCCTTTTAAACTACTGTAATGGAACGAAAATGCAGTAATTAACTCAGTTTGAGGGAGAATGTGCTAACCAAGTTTGCCAAGAAGACTTTGAAAACGACAAAACAGTACGAATCGGCAGGTGATTTCTGAAATACGTCACCGCCTATTGTTGTGTAGGAGTGTAGAGTTCCAAATTTGATTTGTAACCACGAATTTATTCCTTAGTCGTCTCGTCTCGTCTCGTCTCGTCTCGTCCCGCAGACGTTTGTCGTGCTTGCGCTGTCATATGGACCACGACCCGAGCGGCAGCGAGCGGCAGTCGAGCAAAGTCGGGACAAGTCGGGACGGGGACAGGGACAGGGATAGGAATGGTGCGAATGCACTGCAAACTACGCAGACACCTGGTGTGAGGCGAGGCGAGGCGAGGCGTGGCGAGGCGAGGAAGCCCACATCGCTACCAGTGGGCCCTCCAGCACGACACTGCCACACCCCGCACAGGCCCTCCGCTGAACACCAGGGACAAGATGCGTCCTCCGCTAGTGTCGAAGGCTGCACGCGCCCAGCGAATGACAGGGGGTGCAACGAGCAGCAGTGCGTCTAACACACGCGGCGGTGCGCCCGCCAATTCGGCCGTCACTCTGCTGGGACGCCGGGCGCGCCTCCCCGCGCCGTCCTCGAGGAACTGGCGGTTGCGGAAGGAAGCGCTTTCGTCAAATGCGGCCGAAAACTAACATTTTGTGTGTTGGGAGAAAAGCCGAACGCGAATTCTGCCGTGCTCCTACATTAGATGAGCGCCAACGGCCATACCATGATGAATACACTGGTTCTCGTCCGATCACCGAAGTTAAGCATCATCGGGCCCGGCCAGTACTTGGATGGGTGACCGCCTGGGAAACCCGGGTGCTGTTGGCTCCCTTACTGTTTTTTTTTTTTGTTATGTCGCCATCCCAAATTTCAAACTACCTTTCTGTTGTGACAAAGATGCTTCCTTAAGCCTTTTAAACTACTGTAATGGTACGAAAATGCAGTAATTAACTCAGTTTGAGGGAGAATGTGCTAACCAAGTTTGCCAAAAAGACTTTGAAAACGACAAAACAGTACGAATCGGCAGGTGATTTCTGAAATACGTCACCGCCTATTGTTGTGTAGGAGTGTAGAGTTCCAAATTTGATTTGTAACCACGAATTTATTCCTTAGTCGTCTCGTCTCGTCTCGTCCCGCAGACGTTTGTCGTGCTTGCGCTGTCATATGGACTACGACCCGAGCGGCAGCGAGCGGCAGTCGAGCAAAGTCGGGACAAGTCGGGACGGGGACAGGGACAGGGATAGGAATGGTGCGAATGCACTGCAAACTTACGCAGACACCTGGTGTGAGGCGAGGCGAGGCGAGGCGAGGAAGCCCACATCGCTACCAGTGGGCCCTCCAGCACGACACTGCCACACCCCGCACAGGCCCTCCGCTGAACACCAGGGACAAGATGCGTCCTCCGCTAGTGTCGAAGGCTGCACGCGCCCAGCGAATGACAGGGGGTGCAACGAGCAGCAGTGCGTCTAACACACGCGGCGGTGCGCCCGCCAATTCGGCCGTCACTCTGCTGGGACGCCGGGCGTGCCTCCCCGCGCCGTCCTCGAGGAACTGGCGGTTGCGGAAGGAAGCGCTTTCGTCAAATGCGGCCGAAAACTAACATTTTGTGTGTTGGGAGAAAAGCCGAACGCGAATTCTGCCGTGCTCCTACATTAGATGAGCGCTAACGGCCTTACCATGATGAATACACCGGTTCTCGTCCGATCACCGAAGTTAAGCATCATCGGGCTCGGCTAGTACTTGGATGGGTGACCGCCTGGGAAACCCGGGTGCTGTTGGCTCCCTTACTGTTTTTTTTTGTTATGTCGCCAGCCCAATTTTCAAACTACCTTTCTGTTGTGACAAAGATGCTTCCTTAAGCCTTTTAAACTACTGTAATGGAACGAAAATGCAGTAATTAACTCAGTTTGAGGGAGAATGTGCTAACCAAGTTTGCCAAGAAGACTTTGAAAACGACAAAACAGTACGAATCGGCAGGTGATTTCTGAAATACGTCACCGCCTATTGTTGTGTAGGAGTGTAGAGTTCCAAATTTGATTTGTAACCACGAATTTATTCCTTAGTCGTCTCGTCTCGTCTCGTCTCGTCTCGTCCCGCAGACGTTTGTCGTGCTTGCGCTGTCATATGGACCACGACCCGAGCGGCAGCGAGCGGCAGTCGAGCAAAGTCGGGACAAGTCGGGACGGGGACAGGGACAGGGATAGGAATGGTGCGAATGCACTGCAAACTACGCAGACACCTGGTGTGAGGCGAGGCGAGGCGAGGCGTGGCGAGGCGAGGAAGCCCACATCGCTACCAGTGGGCCCTCCAGCACGACACTGCCACACCCCGCACAGGCCCTCCGCTGAACACCAGGGACAAGATGCGTCCTCCGCTAGTGTCGAAGGCTGCACGCGCCCAGCGAATGACAGGGGGTGCAACGAGCAGCAGTGCGTCTAACACACGCGGCGGTGCGCCCGCCAATTCGGCCGTCACTCTGCTGGGACGCCGGGCGCGCCTCCCCGCGCCGTCCTCGAGGAACTGGCGGTTGCGGAAGGAAGCGCTTTCGTCAAATGCGGCCGAAAACTAACATTTTGTGTGTTGGGAGAAAAGCCGAACGCGAATTCTGCCGTGCTCCTACATTAGATGAGCGCCAACGGCCATACCATGATGAATACACTGGTTCTCGTCCGATCACCGAAGTTAAGCATCATCGGGCCCGGCCAGTACTTGGATGGGTGACCGCCTGGGAAACCCGGGTGCTGTTGGCTCCCTTACTGTTTTTTTTTTTTGTTATGTCGCCATCCCAAATTTCAAACTACCTTTCTGTTGTGACAAAGATGCTTCCTTAAGCCTTTTAAACTACTGTAATGGTACGAAAATGCAGTAATTAACTCAGTTTGAGGGAGAATGTGCTAACCAAGTTTGCCAAAAAGACTTTGAAAACGACAAAACAGTACGAATCGGCAGGTGATTTCTGAAATACGTCACCGCCTATTGTTGTGTAGGAGTGTAGAGTTCCAAATTTGATTTGTAACCACGAATTTATTCCTTAGTCGTCTCGTCTCGTCTCGTCCCGCAGACGTTTGTCGTGCTTGCGCTGTCATATGGACTACGACCCGAGCGGCAGCGAGCGGCAGTCGAGCAAAGTCGGGACAAGTCGGGACGGGGACAGGGACAGGGATAGGAATGGTGCGAATGCACTGCAAACTTACGCAGACACCTGGTGTGAGGCGAGGCGAGGCGAGGCGAGGAAGCCCACATCGCTACCAGTGGGCCCTCCAGCACGACACTGCCACACCCCGCACAGGCCCTCCGCTGAACACCAGGGACAAGATGCGTCCTCCGCTAGTGTCGAAGGCTGCACGCGCCCAGCGAATGACAGGGGGTGCAACGAGCAGCAGTGCGTCTAACACACGCGGCGGTGCGCCCGCCAATTCGGCCGTCACTCTGCTGGGACGCCGGGCGTGCCTCCCCGCGCCGTCCTCGAGGAACTGGCGGTTGCGGAAGGAAGCGCTTTCGTCAAATGCGGCCGAAAACTAACATTTTGTGTGTTGGGAGAAAAGCCGAACGCGAATTCTGCCGTGCTCCTACATTAGATGAGCGCTAACGGCCATACCATGATGAATACACCGGTTCTCGTCCGATCACCGAAGTTAAGCATCATCGGGCTCGGCTAGTACTTGGATGGGTGACCGCCTGGGAAACCCGGGTGCTGTTGGCTCCCTTACTGTTTTTTTTTGTTATGTCGCCAGCCCAATTTTCAAACTACCTTTCTGTTGTGACAAAGATGCTTCCTTAAGCCTTTTAAACTACTGTAATGGAACGAAAATGCAGTAATTAACTCAGTTTGAGGGAGAATGTGCTAACCAAGTTTGCCAAGAAGACTTTGAAAACGACAAAACAGTACGAATCGGCAGGTGATTTCTGAAATACGTCACCGCCTATTGTTGTGTAGGAGTGTAGAGTTCCAAATTTGATTTGTAACCACGAATTTATTCCTTAGTCGTCTCGTCTCGTCTCGTCTCGTCTCGTCCCGCAGACGTTTGTCGTGCTTGCGCTGTCATATGGACCACGACCCGAGCGGCAGCGAGCGGCAGTCGAGCAAAGTCGGGACAAGTCGGGACGGGGACAGGGACAGGGATAGGAATGGTGCGAATGCACTGCAAACTACGCAGACACCTGGTGTGAGGCGAGGCGAGGCGAGGCGTGGCGAGGCGAGGAAGCCCACATCGCTACCAGTGGGCCCTCCAGCACGACACTGCCACACCCCGCACAGGCCCTCCGCTGAACACCAGGGACAAGATGCGTCCTCCGCTAGTGTCGAAGGCTGCACGCGCCCAGCGAATGACAGGGGGTGCAACGAGCAGCAGTGCGTCTAACACACGCGGCGGTGCGCCCGCCAATTCGGCCGTCACTCTGCTGGGACGCCGGGCGCGCCTCCCCGCGCCGTCCTCGAGGAACTGGCGGTTGCGGAAGGAAGCGCTTTCGTCAAATGCGGCCGAAAACTAACATTTTGTGTGTTGGGAGAAAAGCCGAACGCGAATTCTGCCGTGCTCCTACATTAGATGAGCGCCAACGGCCATACCATGATGAATACACTGGTTCTCGTCCGATCACCGAAGTTAAGCATCATCGGGCCCGGCCAGTACTTGGATGGGTGACCGCCTGGGAAACCCGGGTGCTGTTGGCTCCCTTACTGTTTTTTTTTTTTGTTATGTCGCCATCCCAAATTTCAAACTACCTTTCTGTTGTGACAAAGATGCTTCCTTAAGCCTTTTAAACTACTGTAATGGTACGAAAATGCAGTAATTAACTCAGTTTGAGGGAGAAT
Source organism: Schistocerca cancellata (assembly GCF_023864275.1). Lineage (NCBI taxonomy): Eukaryota > Metazoa > Arthropoda > Insecta > Orthoptera > Acrididae > Schistocerca > Schistocerca cancellata. The sequence continues at coordinate 3,930,678 of NW_026047143.1, read as the reverse complement.
GTGCTAACCAAGTTTGCCAAAAAGACTTTGAAAACGACAAAACAGTACGAATCGGCAGGTGATTTCTGAAATACGTCACCGCCTATTGTTGTGTAGGAGTGTAGAGTTCCAAATTTGATTTGTAACCACGAATTTATTCCTTAGTCGTCTCGTCTCGTCTCGTCCCGCAGACGTTTGTCGTGCTTGCGCTGTCATATGGACTACGACCCGAGCGGCAGCGAGCGGCAGTCGAGCAAAGTCGGGACAAGTCGGGACGGGGACAGGGACAGGGATAGGAATGGTGCGAATGCACTGCAAACTTACGCAGACACCTGGTGTGAGGCGAGGCGAGGCGAGGCGAGGAAGCCCACATCGCTACCAGTGGGCCCTCCAGCACGACACTGCCACACCCCGCACAGGCCCTCCGCTGAACACCAGGGACAAGATGCGTCCTCCGCTAGTGTCGAAGGCTGCACGCGCCCAGCGAATGACAGGGGGTGCAACGAGCAGCAGTGCGTCTAACACACGCGGCGGTGCGCCCGCCAATTCGGCCGTCACTCTGCTGGGACGCCGGGCGTGCCTCCCCGCGCCGTCCTCGAGGAACTGGCGGTTGCGGAAGGAAGCGCTTTCGTCAAATGCGGCCGAAAACTAACATTTTGTGTGTTGGGAGAAAAGCCGAACGCGAATTCTGCCGTGCTCCTACATTAGATGAGCGCCAACGGCCATACCATGATGAATACACCGGTTCTCGTCCGATCACCGAAGTTAAGCATCATCGGGCTCGGCTAGTACTTGGATGGGTGACCGCCTGGGAAACCCGGGTGCTGTTGGCTCCCTTACTGTTTTTTTTTTGTTATGTCGCCAGCCCAATTTTCAAACTACCTTTCTGTTGTGACAAAGATGCTTCCTTAAGCCTTTTAAACTACTGTAATGGAACGAAAATGCAGTAATTAACTCAGTTTGAGGGAGAATGTGCTAACCAAGTTTGCCAAGAAGACTTTGAAAACGACAAAACAGTACGAATCGGCAGGTGATTTCTGAAATACGTCACCGCCTATTGTTGTGTAGGAGTGTAGAGTTCCAAATTTGATTTGTAACCACGAATTTATTCCTTAGTCGTCTCGTCTCGTCTCGTCTCGTCTCGTCCCGCAGACGTTTGTCGTGCTTGCGCTGTCATATGGACCACGACCCGAGCGGCAGCGAGCGGCAGTCGAGCAAAGTCGGGACAAGTCGGGACGGGGACAGGGACAGGGATAGGAATGGTGCGAATGCACTGCAAACTACGCAGACACCTGGTGTGAGGCGAGGCGAGGCGAGGCGTGGCGAGGCGAGGAAGCCCACATCGCTACCAGTGGGCCCTCCAGCACGACACTGCCACACCCCGCACAGGCCCTCCGCTGAACACCAGGGACAAGATGCGTCCTCCGCTAGTGTCGAAGGCTGCACGCGCCCAGCGAATGACAGGGGGTGCAACGAGCAGCAGTGCGTCTAACACACGCGGCGGTGCGCCCGCCAATTCGGCCGTCACTCTGCTGGGACGCCGGGCGCGCCTCCCCGCGCCGTCCTCGAGGAACTGGCGGTTGCGGAAGGAAGCGCTTTCGTCAAATGCGGCCGAAAACTAACATTTTGTGTGTTGGGAGAAAAGCCGAACGCGAATTCTGCCGTGCTCCTACATTAGATGAGCGCCAACGGCCATACCATGATGAATACACTGGTTCTCGTCCGATCACCGAAGTTAAGCATCATCGGGCCCGGCCAGTACTTGGATGGGTGACCGCCTGGGAAACCCGGGTGCTGTTGGCTCCCTTACTGTTTTTTTTTTTTGTTATGTCGCCATCCCAAATTTCAAACTACCTTTCTGTTGTGACAAAGATGCTTCCTTAAGCCTTTTAAACTACTGTAATGGTACGAAAATGCAGTAATTAACTCAGTTTGAGGGAGAATGTGCTAACCAAGTTTGCCAAAAAGACTTTGAAAACGACAAAACAGTACGAATCGGCAGGTGATTTCTGAAATACGTCACCGCCTATTGTTGTGTAGGAGTGTAGAGTTCCAAATTTGATTTGTAACCACGAATTTATTCCTTAGTCGTCTCGTCTCGTCTCGTCCCGCAGACGTTTGTCGTGCTTGCGCTGTCATATGGACTACGACCCGAGCGGCAGCGAGCGGCAGTCGAGCAAAGTCGGGACAAGTCGGGACGGGGACAGGGACAGGGATAGGAATGGTGCGAATGCACTGCAAACTTACGCAGACACCTGGTGTGAGGCGAGGCGAGGCGAGGCGAGGAAGCCCACATCGCTACCAGTGGGCCCTCCAGCACGACACTGCCACACCCCGCACAGGCCCTCCGCTGAACACCAGGGACAAGATGCGTCCTCCGCTAGTGTCGAAGGCTGCACGCGCCCAGCGAATGACAGGGGGTGCAACGAGCAGCAGTGCGTCTAACACACGCGGCGGTGCGCCCGCCAATTCGGCCGTCACTCTGCTGGGACGCCGGGCGTGCCTCCCCGCGCCGTCCTCGAGGAACTGGCGGTTGCGGAAGGAAGCGCTTTCGTCAAATGCGGCCGAAAACTAACATTTTGTGTGTTGGGAGAAAAGCCGAACGCGAATTCTGCCGTGCTCCTACATTAGATGAGCGCCAACGGCCATACCATGATGAATACACCGGTTCTCGTCCGATCACCGAAGTTAAGCATCATCGGGCTCGGCTAGTACTTGGATGGGTGACCGCCTGGGAAACCCGGGTGCTGTTGGCTCCCTTACTGTTTTTTTTTTGTTATGTCGCCAGCCCAATTTTCAAACTACCTTTCTGTTGTGACAAAGATGCTTCCTTAAGCCTTTTAAACTACTGTAATGGAACGAAAATGCAGTAATTAACTCAGTTTGAGGGAGAATGTGCTAACCAAGTTTGCCAAGAAGACTTTGAAAACGACAAAACACTACGAATCGGCAGGTGATTTCTGAAATACGTCACCGCCTATTGTTGTGTAGGTGTGTTGAGTTCCAAATTTGATTTGTAACCACGAACTTATTCCTTAGTCGTCTCGTCTCGTCTCGTCCCGCAGACGTTTGTCGTGCTTGCGCTGTCATATGGACCACGACCCGAGCGGCAGCGAGCGGCAGTCGAGCAAAGTCGGGACAAGTCGGGACGGGGACAGGGACAGGGATAGGAATGGTGCGAATGCACTGCAAACTACGCAGACACCTGGTGTGAGGCGAGGCGAGGCGAGGCGTGGCGAGGCGAGGAAGCCCACATCGCTACCAGTGGGCCCTCCAGCACGACACTGCCACACCCCGCACAGGCCCTCCGCTGAACACCAGGGACAAGATGCGTCCTCCGCTAGTGTCGAAGGCTGCACGCGCCCAGCGAATGACAGGGGGTGCAACGAGCAGCAGTGCGTCTAACACACGCGGCGGTGCGCCCGCCAATTCGGCCGTCACTCTGCTGGGACGCCGGGCGCGCCTCCCCGCGCCGTCCTCGAGGAACTGGCGGTTGCGGAAGGAAGCGCTTTCGTCAAATGCGGCCGAAAACTAACATTTTGTGTGTTGGGAGAAAAGCCGAACGCGAATTCTGCCGTGCTCCTACATTAGATGAGCGCCAACGGCCATACCATGATGAATACACTGGTTCTCGTCCGATCACCGAAGTTAAGCATCATCGGGCCCGGCCAGTACTTGGATGGGTGACCGCCTGGGAAACCCGGGTGCTGTTGGCTCCCTTACTGTTTTTTTTTTTTGTTATGTCGCCATCCCAAATTTCAAACTACCTTTCTGTTGTGACAAAGATGCTTCCTTAAGCCTTTTAAACTACTGTAATGGTACGAAAATGCAGTAATTAACTCAGTTTGAGGGAGAATGTGCTAACCAAGTTTGCCAAAAAGACTTTGAAAACGACAAAACAGTACGAATCGGCAGGTGATTTCTGAAATACGTCACCGCCTATTGTTGTGTAGGAGTGTAGAGTTCCAAATTTGATTTGTAACCACGAATTTATTCCTTAGTCGTCTCGTCTCGTCTCGTCCCGCAGACGTTTGTCGTGCTTGCGCTGTCATATGGACTACGACCCGAGCGGCAGCGAGCGGCAGTCGAGCAAAGTCGGGACAAGTCGGGACGGGGACAGGGACAGGGATAGGAATGGTGCGAATGCACTGCAAACTTACGCAGACACCTGGTGTGAGGCGAGGCGAGGCGAGGCGAGGAAGCCCACATCGCTACCAGTGGGCCCTCCAGCACGACACTGCCACACCCCGCACAGGCCCTCCGCTGAACACCAGGGACAAGATGCGTCCTCCGCTAGTGTCGAAGGCTGCACGCGCCCAGCGAATGACAGGGGGTGCAACGAGCAGCAGTGCGTCTAACACACGCGGCGGTGCGCCCGCCAATTCGGCCGTCACTCTGCTGGGACGCCGGGCGTGCCTCCCCGCGCCGTCC